>NW_026647659.1:0-46587 GCF_950295315.1 Erinaceus europaeus | reverse complement strand
CCACTCTGGTGCCTGATTTGTGCTTCTCAGGTCTGGGGAGGGTGGGTGAGAATTAACAGAGCCCCCCAGAGAGGGAGGAAGGGGTTCTGAGATCTTGGTGGGAAGGGGGGGGGGAGGGCTGGACAGGTAAAGAGACAGAAACAAAGAAAAGGCAATAAAAGGTGGGAGTCGGGCGGTAGCACAGCGGGTTAAGCGCACGTGGTGCAAATCACAAGGACTGGCGTGTAAGGATCCCGGTTCAAGCCCCAGCTCCCCACCTTCAGGGGAGTTTCTTCACAAGTGATGAAGCAGGTCTGCAGGTGTCTATCTTCCTTTCCCCCTCTCTGTCTTCCCCTCCTCTCTCCATTTCTCTCTGTCCTATCCAACAACAACGACATCAATAACAACAACAATAAAAAACAAATAAGGACAATAAAAGGGAAAATAAATAAATATAAAACATTTATTAAAATAGGCAATAGAAGGTGAGGGGTCAGACTGCAGGCAATTAATTAAACCCTGACAGTTTAGCTGGATTTATTATTTGTTAATTATCTTTATTTATTTATTGGAGAGAGACAGCCAGAAAGAGAGAGGAAAGGGAAGACAGAGAGGGAGAGAGACAGGGAGACACCTGCAGCCCTGCTTCACCACTCACAAAGCTTTCCTACTGAAAGTGGGGACTGGGGGCTCGAACCCGGGTCTTTGCGCATGGTAACGTGCGCTCAGCCAGATGTGCCACCACCTGACTCCCTGTGATCTTTAAATATTTTATTTATAGAATAGAGACTAAGAGAGATTAAGCAGAAAGGGAGAGATAAAGAAAGAGAAAGAGACACCTGCAGACCTGTTTCACTACCCGTGAAGCTTCCCCCTGTAGGTGGGGACCAGGGACTTGAACCTGGGTCTTAGTGTGTGGTAACGCACACTCAATCAAGTGTGCCATTGTCCCACTCATTTATATTTTTTAATATCTGGTTATTTGAGTTTTTTTTTTTGGTTAATTTATTTCGGATAGAGGCAGAGAGAAACTGAGAGGGAGAAGGAGGAGAGGGAGAGAGGGAGAGACAGAGAGACACCTGCAGCCCTGCTTCATCACTCCTGAAGCTTCCCCCCTGCAGGTGGGGACCAGGGGCTTGAACCCTAGTCCTTGTGCACTGTAATGTGTGTACTCAACCAAGGTGCACCACCACCCAGCCAGAGAAGAATTTTTTTCCCTTTTATTGGGGAGATTAATGGTTTATAGTCAACAGTAAATACAACAGTTGGTATATGTGTGTCCCAGTCTCCAGTTTTCCGCTTAACAATGTAACCTCCCACTATGGTCCTCCACTATCATGTTCCATCAGGACCTGAACTCTCTCCCCCCACCCCAGAGCCCTTTACTTTGGTGCAATGCATCAACTTCAGTTCATGTTCTGCATTTGTGTTTTCCCTTCTGTTCTTATTTCTCAACTTCTGTCTCTGAGTGCGATCAGCCCATCTTCATCCTTCTCTTTCTGGCTGATCTCACTTCCTATGATTCCTTCAAACTCCATCCAAGATGAGGTGAAAACGGTGAATTCACCATTTTTCATAGCTGAGTAGTATTCCATTGTGTATCTAGGCCACAACTTGCTCAGCCACTCATCTGTTGTTGGACATCTGGGTTGCTTCCAGGTTTTAGCTATGACAAATTGTGCTGCCAAGAACATATGTGTACACAGATCTTTTTGGATGGATGTGTTGGGTTCCTTAGGATCTATCCCCAGGAGAGGAATTGCAAGATCATAGGGTAGGTCCATTTCTAGCCTTCTGAGAGTTCTCCAGACTGTTCTCCACAGAGGTCGGACCCATTGACATTCCCACCAGCAGTGCAGGAGGGGTCCTCTGTGCCTACAACCTCTCCAGCATTTGTTGTTGCTATCCTTTCTGATGTATGACAGTTTGAGATGAAGTTTTTTTAAAAAATTTTTTTGTTGTGTTTGAATTTTTTTCATATTTATTTATTTTCCCTTTTTGTTGCCCTTGTTGTTTTTCATTGTTGTTGTAGTTGTTATTGATGTCGTCGTTGCTGGATAGGACAGAGAGAAATGGAGAGAGGACGGGAAGACAGAGGGGGGAGAGAAAGACAGACACCTGCAGACCTGCTTCACCACCTGTGAAGTGACACCCCTGCAGGTGGGGAGCCGGGGGCTCGAACCTGGGTACTTACGCTGGTCCTTGCATGTGCTTAACCCACTGTGCTACCGCCTGACTCCCTCCCCTTTAAAAAATATTTTATTTATTATTGGGCAGAGAGAAATTGAGAGGGGAGGGGGAGGCAGTGAGGGAGACAGAGAGATACCTGCACCCCCACTTTACCACTTGTGAAGCTTTCCCCCTGTAGGTAGGGACCAGGGGCTTGAACTTGGGTCCTTGTGTACTGTAATGTGAGCGCTTAATCAGGTGCACCACCTCCCGCTCCCCTTGAACTCTCTTTCCTAAGGTCTCACCTGAGCTGGGCCAGTCGGCAGCTGGAGTACAGGGGTCCCACACTGGTCCTTTTCAGACAAGATCCGAGCTATACCACAAGGTCAAAGCAGAGTAAGGAGACAGGCTGACTTGCAGGGGTGGGTAGGCTGAGGGGAAGGTCACTCCAGGGGACGGGGCAGGGGTGGGACACAAGGTACCACAGGCAGGCAAGGGTGACTCCCACGGGGCTCCCACTGGAGGGGTGAGGAGCATGGGGGGCTCTTACCAGCTTCCGCAGGACCTTCTCAGTGACATTGAATTTCTGGGATCCCGGAGGCCACATGTCGTCTGTGTATTGGACGTTGGTGATGGTGAAGTTGAGGGTGAAAGGCACCACAGGGGGTTCGGTGGCTGCAGCTAAGGAGATAGGAGGGGAGAAGGAAGAAGAGAGACCTTGAAGAGCGAGGCCTGGGATGGACACACAGAACCCAAGATGGCCCAAGACCCAAGATGGCCGCCTCATTGGAACTCATGAGCAAATAAATGACTTGAGGCCAGTGAAGAGAAGGATGAATATGGGTGGTCTCATTCAAGAAGTGGAACTGAAGAAACCTGTTCCGGTTCCAGTGGGTTCCACCTCAGAGTCAGATCACACCTGTATTCACCCTTTTTTGTGTGTTCAAGGGCCCAGAGTTCTTTGCGTTGACTGGTGCAATGCACCAAACACAGTCCAAGTTTCACTTTTTTTTTTTGGTTCTATAATTAAAATCTTTTTTTTTATTAGGGGGATTTATGGTTTATAGTAAAGACAGTTGTTGGTACATATGTAAAATCTCTCAGTTTTCTGCAAAACTCTCACCCCCCCCAGTCTAGATCCTCTTCCATTACCATGATGCACCAGGGCATGAAAGTCCCTCCACCCGCTCAGAGTTTTTACTTTGGTGCAATTCACCAAACCCAGTCCAAGTTCTGCTTTGTGTTTCCCCTTTCTGTTCTTATTTCTCTTAGTTCTCAACTTCTGTCCACGAGTGAGATCGTTCTCATCTTCATCCTTCTGTTTCTGACTTAACTCACTTCACATGATTCCTCCAAGCTCCATCCAAGATGAGGTAAAGAAGGTGACTTCATCATTCTGACGACCTCACCAATGTGTCCTGGAACCCCATCTCCCCAGAGTCCTGCCCCACTAGGGAAAGATAGAAACAGGCTGGGGGGATGGATCCACCTGCCAACACCCATGTCCAGTGGAGAAGCAATTACAGAAGCCAGACCTCTCACCTTCTGCACCCCATAAAGATCCTTGGGTCCATACTCCCAGAGGGATAAAGAATAGGGAAGCTTCCAGTGGAGGGGATGGGATATGGAACTCTGGTGGTGGGAACTTTGTGGAATTGTACCCCTCTTATCCTACAATCTTGTCAATCATTATGAAATCAGTAATAAAAAAGAAACAAAATATAAACATTGAAAATTCAAAAGAAAAAAAAAAGAGAGAGAGAAAGAGAAAGAATGGATGTAAAAGAATGATTGCTTCCTGAAGTCCCAGAGCTGTCTACACCCAGAGATGAAGCTGGACCACTCTGTGATGATGGGGTGACCACAAAATTTCACCCACTCAGGACAGTGGCCTCTAGCTTTGACCTACCTTGACTCTTTGGCCCTCTATAGACTAGACATACAGAGCTGAGAAGATGTCATGTGTGTGTATGTAGGGGGGGCAGGGTGATGCATGAACCTCAAAGATTACTCAGAGAGACATTAAGTCATGTCTGACAGAGACCCCAAAGGTGTCCAGGGACCTTTGCATCCCTTTGACCTTTTGTTCTGCTTGAGCAATCTGTATAGAACTTTTGTTTATTTATTTTTTTGCCTCCAGGGTTATCGCTAGGGCTAGGTGCCTGTGCTATGAATCTACTGTTCCTGGAGGCCACCCCCCCCCCCACACTTTATTGATTAGGACAGAGAGAAATTGAGAAAAAAAGGGGGAGGGAGAGAGGGAGAGAGGAGGGCGAGTGGTGGTGCGCCTGGTTGAGCGCATGTGTTACAGTGTTCAAGGACACAGGTTCGAGCTCTCAGAACCCACCGGAAGGAGGAAAGTTTTGCAAGCGGTGAAGTAGGGCTTCAGGTGTTTCTCTCTCTCTCTATATATATATATATATATTATATATATATGTATATTTCTTTTTTTTAATTTATTTTCTCTTTTGGTGCCCTTGTTTTTTTTTATTGTTGTAGTTATTATTGTTGTTGTTATTGATGTCGTCGTCATTGTTAGGACAGAGAGAAATGGAGAGAGGAGGGGAAGACAAGAGAGAGGAAGAGAAAGACAGACACCTGCAGACCTGCTTCACTGCCTGTGAAGTGACTTCCCTGCAGGTGGGGAGCTGGGGGCTCAAACTGGGATCCTTACACTGGTCCTTGTGCTTCGCACCACCTGCGCTTAACCCATTGCACTAGCGCCCAACTATAACTCCTTTTCTATATCCCCCTTCCCTCTTGATTTATGGCTGCCTCTATTCAATAAATAAATAAATAAAGATAATAAAAAAACAAGTGGTCCAGGAGGTGGCACAGTCAATAAAAACTCTCAAGCATGAGGTCCTGAGTTCGATCCCCACCGATACATGTGGCAGAGTGATGTGTGGTTCTTTCTCTCTCTCCTCTTATATTTCTCATTAACAAATAAATAAAAAAAGAAAAAAATTAAAAGAAGGAAAGATAGACCTGCTTCACCAGCTATGAAGCGTTTCCCCTGCAAGTGTGGAATCTGGGGTTCGAACCCGGATCCTTGTGCTTCATACTATGTGCACTTAGCTGGGTGCACCACCGCCCGACTCCCTAGATAACTTCACTGAGAACAGAGCCCTCCAGGTGCTGGGTCGGGTACTAAATACACATCAAGTCTAAAAATCACCACATCCTATAGTTAGAATATGCTATCACAAGACGACTTACGTGTGAATCTAGAGAGGGAACCTGGAGCCTCTGAGGTCCCCAGGGAGGACTGGGGAGTCACAGACACTGAAAAGGAAGCGTCAAAAATAAGAACGAGGCAGCCACAAGAGCTTGGAGATGCTGGCGACATCTTTGGGTCCAACTTGAGTCACTGAAGGTGGACTTGGAAGTAAGGGAGAAAGTTCCAAGATCACCTTCCTCTGTGAGCCTCTGGGACTTAGGGAAGATGGCATCAGCTACCCCCTCACACACCCACAAGGCATTCTGAGAGGGGAACGTGGGAGTGTGAATACATTTGTGTCTTACATGGTTAGAGAACTTACCACTGGGGACGGAGGTCCACATTGGTTTGGTGTAACCTGTGGAGAGCAGGTAAAAGTCAGGTGGGAAATCATCAGGGGCCCTAGTTGGGGAGTCCTGAGATTCCCACAGACCTGATGGGCCTAGACCTTGAATAGATCCCTCTTTCATTTGTCACTGGTCATTTCCCTCAGGAACAACGCAATGGGCCCCTATGGGGGCCCCCATAGGACCTTGCCCTCAATGTGGATCAACAACGGTAGAGAATGTTCCATCCTCTGAAGGGAGGTTGGACAATGTACTCTATGCTCCACCTGAGGAAGATGGGTCCTGATATTGGGGCAGCTTAGAATGTTCCTACTCATGACCACAGAATGTGAGCTCAGATCTACAGGGATGCAGAGGTCACATAGGCTCCAAAGCTGAATATGGGCCCCAGGTCAGATCAAATCGATGGGGCTTACAGTCAACAATATTTATACACTTTTCTCATATTTGGGAGCTACTCTCTTCCCTGATCCAGCTTCCTAGCCCTTTTTCCAGCCATGACAGCATCTCCCCAGACAATAACTTGGGTCCACCTGCCTATCAGATGTCAGGATCAGGAAAAAAACTAGCAAAGTCATGGGCCCTTTGGAATATAATTAAAATAGACTTACTAGCTCTTTCCAAAATGGAGACCTCAAATATTCATCTGCAATATTCCAGCTCTTAGGTTCATGATTAAAGAACAATGTGTTTGGATTTATATGTTAACTCTTCTTCCAGCCACAAGGTTCCAGACACTACCATGAGGCCAACCGGACTTCCTTGGGCAGATGACCCCACTAATGTGTCCTGGAGCCCTGCTTCCTCAGAGCCCTGCCCCACTAGGGAAAGAGAGAAGCAGGCTGGGAGTATGGATCGAGCTGCCAACACCCATGTTCAGCGAGGAAACAATTACAGAAGAAGCCAGACCTTCCCTGTTCTGTACCCCATAATGACCTTGGGTCCATACTCGCAGAGGGATAAAGAATAGGAAAGCTATCAGGGGAGGAGATGGGGATTCTGGTGAAGGGAATTGTATGGAGTTGTACCCCTCTTATCCTATGGCTTTGTCAATGTTTTCTTTTTATAAATAAAATAAAATTAGTATTCTAAAAAGAAAGGTGGGGTGTTTAAAAGGCATCTGGGAAGAAGGAATCCTTGATGGAAGAACAGATGGACATCAAGAATTTTTGTCAATGGGCCAGATGGTACACAAGTTACAATGCATGAAGGCGTGGGTTTGAACCCCAAGTCCCTATCTACAGGGGAAAAGTTTTGCGAGTGAAGTCGGGCTGTAGTTGTCTCTCTGTCTCTGTCCTCTCAATCCTCCCTTTCCTTCTCAACTTTTCCCTGTCCTATCAACTAAGTAAGTGAAAATTAAAAATTAAAAAAAAATAATAACAAGGGGCCAGCCAGGTGGTGGCACAGTTGGTTGAGTGCACATGTTACAATGCTTAAGGATGCAGGTTCAAGCCCCTGGTCCCTACCTGCAGAGGGAAAGCTTCATGAGTGGTGAAGAAGTGTCTCTCTCTCCCTCTCTGTCTTCCCTTTCAATTTTTTTCCTTTTCTTTTTTAAGATTTTATTTATTTATGAGAAAGATAGGAGGAGAGAGAGAGAAAGAACCAGACATCACTCTGGTACATGTGCTGCCGGGGATCAAACTCAAGACCTCATGCTTGAGAGTCCAATACTTTATCCATCGCGCCACCCCCCAGACCACCCCTTTCAATTTCTCTCTGTTTTTATCCAATAAATTTATTTATTTATTCCCAGAACACTGCTCAACTCTGGCTTATGGTAATACAGGGGATTGAACCTGGGACTTCAGAGCCTCAGGCACGAGAGTCTCTTTGTAGAATTATGCTGGTCCTTGCGCTTTGCGCCATGTGCACTTAACCCACTGTGCTACCACCTGACTCCCTCTTTGCAGAATTATTACACTACCTACCCTGCTGTTAAATAAATAAATTTCCCTGGCTCCCCACCTGCAGGAAGCCAGACCTTCCACCTTCCACATCCCACAATGATGTTGGGTCCATACTCCCAGAGGGATAAAGAATAGGAAAGCTATCAGGGGAGGGGATGGGATACGGAGTTCTGGTGGTAAGAATTGTGTGGAGTTGTACCTCTCTTATACTGTGTTTTTTGTCAGTGTTTCCTTTTTATAAATAAAAATAATAAAAAAAAAGAACTAGGGAGTCGGGTGGTAGCGCAGTGGGTTAAGCCCACGTGGTGTGAAGAGCAAGGATCAGCCTAAGGATTCCGGTTCGAGCCCCTGGCTCCCCACCTGCAGGGGAGTCGCTTCACAGGCGGTGAAGCAGGTCTGCAGGTGTCTTTCTCTCCCCCTCTCTGTCTTCCCCTCCTCCCTCCATTTCTCTCTGTCTTATCCACCAACAATGGCATCAATATCAACAACAATAATAACTATAACAATAAAACAACAAAGGCAACAAAAGGGAATAAATATTTTAAAAAATGATTAAAAATTTCTTTTTTCTAAAAAAAAGAACTACAGTCACTACCTAAATAATTGGATCAATATTATAAAAAAAAAACTACAGTGTTCCTTCAAGATAGTGGTAAATGTTTCTGATAACCTTTCTCTGAATTTTCACCTGTCTCTCTCTCTCTCTTTCTTTTCTCTCTCTCTCTAATATAGATTCCAGTAGGGATTGGGGAATTCACCAGACAAGGGAGGGAGGGAGGGAGGTAGAGAAAGAGAGAGAGAGAGAAACACGAATGAATGTATCCTCCAGCTAGAGAGGGCTCAGACTCTTCACCATTTAAATCCACCTGGGACACAGCAAGAGGTTACCATCACCCCCGCTACTCACCGTTGACAGACAGGCTGGCCTTGTCCAGGGTGTAGGGCCCCAGCTGGGTAATACCCAGGGTCAGCTGACTCAGCTCCCAATACAGCTGCTTCCTGTCCAGCCCGGGACCGGTGGGCTCAGAGCGGTACATACACACAGCGTCCACTCCAGTGGCTGCCCCACCGTTTTCAGGCCTTGAGAGAGTATGACAGACAGATATTTTTGAGTCCAGACACTCTGCGCCCTTCTAGCCTCGGGCCTCCTCCACCATCATAAACCAGGACCTGAAAACCACCAACAACCCTCCTGCCCACCCACCCCCCCCATCCCAAAGTCCTTTACAGTCCAAGTTCTGCCTTGTGTTTGCCCTTCTGTTCTAATTTCTCAACTTCTGTCTCTGAATGGGATCATCCCATCTTCATCCTTCCCTTTCTGACTTATCTCACTTCCCATGATTCCTTCAAGCCCCATCCAAGATGAGGGGAAGAAGGTGAAGTCACCCTTTTTAATAGCTGAGTAGTATTCCATTGTGTATATAGACCACAACTTGCTCAGCCACTCAGCTGTTATTGGACACTTGGGTTGCTTCTGGGTTTGGGCTGTTACACATTGTGCTGCTATGAACATAGGTCTACACACATATTTTTGGACGGGTGTGTTGGGTCCCTTAGGATATAACCACAGGCATGCAGAAGAATGAAATGGAGCCACCATATTTCACTGAACATAAAAGTAAACTCCAAAGGGATCAAGGACTTGTATGTTAGACCAGACACTATCAAATACTTAGAGGAAAATATTGACAGAAATCTTTTCCATCCAAACTTTAAAAGCATCTTCAGTGAAACAAATCCAATCACAAAGGACTTATCCCCAGGAGAGGAACTGCAGGGTCGTAAGATAGGTCCATTTCTAGTCTTTTTATTTATTTATTGGGATGCATTGGATCGACCTTCTCGTGGTGCATCCCGTGAGTACCCATTCATTGGGGAAACTGACGATCCTTCCTAGCCGACTGAATCCACATGGACCCCAGTCACTTTCAAAGCCAGCAACAAGCAGCTCCTGACAGCTTTCAACCTGACGCTGTTGACTGGCTACGGAAGAAGGGCAAACGCTAGAAGAATTTATTTATTTTCCCTTTTGTTGCCCTTGTTATATTTTTATTGTTGTTGTAGTTATTATTGTTGTTCTTGTTGCCCTTGTTGTAGTTATTATTGTTATTGATGTCGTCATTGTTGGCTAGGACACAGAGAAATGGAGAGAGGAGGGGAAGACAGAGAAGGGGAGAGAAAGACAGACACCTGCAGACCTGCTTCACCGCTTGTGAAGTGACTCCCCTGCAGGTGGGAAGCCGGGGGTTCGAACCGGGATCCTTGTGCTTTACGCCATGTGTGCTTAACCCGCTGCACTACAGCCTGACTCCCACATTTCTAGCCTTTTGAGAGTTCTCCAAACTGCTCTCCACAGGGGTTGGACTAATTTACGCCATGGATCTCCATTCTCTCAAGTGGAGTCAGGAAGATGAAGAGACAGCATTGTCTTGGACTAGCCCCAGAGCTGGGGACAGAGTTACTGAAGCCATGACTCCTTGATGTAGAATTTAAATACTGGACAGGGAGTAGATACCATAATGGTTATACAGAGAAACTCTATGTCTGAGGCTCCAAAGTCCTAGGTTCAGCCCTCTGCAACACCATAAGCCTGAGCTGAGCAGTGTTCCAGTAAAAAAAAAAAAAAGTCTCAATATGGGTCCCAGATCAAATTGATGGGGTTTACAGTTAACAGTGTTTATATACTTTCCCCATATTTGGGAGCTACATGCTTCCCTGATCCAGCTTTCTAGTCCTTTTTCCAACTAGGACACCATTTCCCCAGACAACAATTTGTGTTCACCTGCATATTAGATGTCAGGCTCAGGCAAAAATAAGTAAATTCATGGGTCCTTTGGAAAATACCTAAAATAGACCTACCAGCTTTTTTCTAAAAGAAAACCCCAAATCCTCACCTGTAATATTCTTGCCTTTAAGTCCATGATTAGTCAACAATTTGTTCTGCTTTCTTTCTTAACTATTTTTCAGCCACCAGGTTCCAGATGCTACCATGATGCCAACCAGACGACCCCACCAATATGTCCTGGAGCCTCGTTGCCCCAGAGCCCTGCCTCACTAGGGAAAAAACTAGTATAGTCACGGGCCCTTTACAATATAACTAAAATAGGCCTACTAGCTATCTTCAAAACAGAGATCCCAACTCTTCATCTGCAATATTCTAGCCTTTAGGTTCATGATTAGTCAACAATTTGTTTGGCTTTATATTTTAACTCTTCTTTCAGCCACCAGGTTCCAGATACTACCATGATGCCGCAGCTGACCTCACCAATGTGTCGGAGACGACCTTCCAGAGCTCTGCCCACTAGGACAAGAGAGCAAGGTTGGGGAGTATGGAGGTTGGGTAAGATCCATGTCTGTCAAGCACCCATGTTGAGGCAAATTACAGAAGCCAGACCTTCCACCTTCTGCCACCCCATAATAACTTGGGTTCATACTCCCAGAGGGATAAAGAATAGGAAAGCTATCAGGGGAGGGGATGGAATATGGAATTCTGGTGGTGAGGACTGTGTGGAATTGTACCCCTCTTGTCCTATGGTTCTGTCAATATTTCCATTTTAGAAATATAAATAAAAAAATATAGAGGTAGAATTTATGGACCTGATGATCTTGGGGTTGTGTGATGGGTAGGCTGAGCATTTGAAGTTGATTATCTGCTTTAAATGTACCCTGGAGAGCCAGCCTGTTCACACCTCACTTCTCCTACCTTACCCCCACAAAAGAAAGAAAGAAAGGAAGGAAGGAAAGAAGGAGGGAAGGAAGGAGGGAAGGAGGACGGGTAGGAAGGAGGTCTCACCTGAGTGTAATCAGTCTAAAGCCTCTGTAGCGTGGACCAATGCTGCTACTGGTGAACAAAGTCTTGAGCTGGGGAGGAAGGAACAAAAAATCAATAAATGGAAAAGGCGCACCTGTTTCATTGCACACACATTACAGCTACAGTGTGCAAGGACCTGAGTTCAAGCCCTTGACCCCACCTGCAGGGGGGCGGCTTCACACGTGGTGAAGCAGGGTTGTAGGTGTCTATTTCTCCTTCTCTACTTTCCTGTCCCTTTTCAATTTCTGTCTCTATTCAATAATTAATAAATGAAATATACATACAGTTAACTTATTTGTATCTATTTATTAGTGGATAGAGACAGAGAGAAATTGAGAGGGGAGGAAGAGAAAGAGAGGGCGAGAGACAGATACCTGCAGCCCTGCTTCATCACTTGTGCCTCCCCCCAATGAAGGCGAGGACCAGGGGCTTGAACCTTGGTCCTTGTGTACTGTAAGGTATGTGCTCAACCAGGTGCACCACCACCTGGCCCCTAAATTAAAAAAATATATTTTTAAGAATAAATGTGGAGTCGGGCGGTAGTGCAGCAGGTTAAGTGCACGTGGCGTGAAGCACAAGGAATGGTGTAAAGATCCCGGTTCAAGACCCTGGCTCCCCACCTGCAGGGGAGTCGCTTCACAGGTAGTGAAGCAGGTCTGCAGGTGTCTATCTTTCTCTCCCATTCTCTGCCTTCCCTTCCTCTCTCCATTTCTCTCTGTCCTATCCAAAAATGACGACATCAGTAACAACAACAATAACTACAACAATAAAAAACAAACAAGGGCAACAAAAGGGAAAATAAAAAAAGAATAAATGTAACAAAGTTAATTGGGAGCTTGAGTTACTTTGAAAACCACATGGTTAAGATTTACTGTATCGGGAGTCGGGCTGTAGTGCAGTGGGTTAAGCGTAGGTGGCGCAAAGTACAAGGACTGGCATAAGGATCCCGGTTCGAACCCCGGCTCCCCACCTGCAGGGGAATCGCTTCACAGGCGGTGAAGCAGGTCTGCAGGTGTCTGTCTTTCTCTCCTCCTCTCTGTCTTCCCCTCCTCTCTCCATTTCTCTCTGTCCTATCCAACAACGACGACAACAACAATAATAACTACAACAATAAAACAACAAGGGCAACAAAAGGGAATAAATAAATAAAATAAAATATTAAAAAAAATGAAGAAGCTTCATAAAAAAAAGATTTACTGTATCATACAAGACCTCACCATGATTTATCATTTAATGCTATTTACAAATAACTGTATCTTAGATACTGACAGGACCAGTTATGTTTCTTTGTCTTTATTTTTTAATATTTATTTATTTGCTTTTGTTGCCCTTGTTATTATAGTTATTGATGTCATCGTTGTTGGATAGGACAGAGAGAAACAGAGAAGGGAGGGAAAGGCAGAGAGGGGGAGAGAAAGACAGACACCTGCAGACCTGCTTCACTGCCTGTGAAGCGACTCCCCTGCAGGTGGGGAGTCGGGGGCTCGAACTGGGATTCTTATGCAGGTCCTTGCACTTTGTGCCATGTGTGCTTAACCCTCTGTGCTACCGCCGGACCCCCTATGACTAGTTGCTTCTGATCTACCTGGTCTAAGAGTATAGGTTATTTAGAATTTCTTTAAAAAGTTACTATCAGACGACCTCACCAATGTGTCTTGGATCTCCACCCCACAGAGCCCTACCCCACTAGGGAAAGATAGAAACAGGCTGGGGGTATGGATCCACCTGCCAACACCCATGTCCAGAGGAGAAGCAATTACAGAAGCCAGAACTCCCACCTTTGGCAATCTAGAAAGATATGTGGTCCATACTCCCAAAGGGAGAAAGAATAGAGAAGCTTCCAATGGAGGGGATGGGACACGGAACTCTGGTGGTGGGGACTGTGTGGAATTGTACCCCTGTCATCTTAAAATCTTGTTTGTCATTATTAAATCACCGGGAGTCGGGTGGTAGTGCAGCGGGTTAATCGCACATGGTGCAAAGCACAAGGACCGGTACAAGGACTGGCGTAAGGATCCGGGTTCGAGCCCCCAGTTCCCCACCTGCAGGGGAGTCGCTTCACAAGCGGTGAAGCAGGTCTGCAGGTGTCTATCTTTCTCTCCCCCTCTCTGTCTTCCCCTCCTCTCTCCATTTCTCTCTGTCCTATCCAACAACAACAACAACAGCTGTGACAACAATAACAACTACAACAAGGGCAAAAATATCCTCCAGGAGGGTGGGAAATATCAAAATGGGAAAAATATCCTCCAGGAGCAAATGGAAAAATATCCTACAAAATGGGGAAAATATTCTCCAGGAGCAGTGAATTCATAGTGCAGGCACCAAGCCCCAGCGATAACCCTGGAGGCAAAAAAAAAAAAAAAAAGACTCTCCTTCCTGAGGCTCTGAGGCTCCTGATTCAATCCTCAGCACCCTCAGCACTACCATCAGCCAGAGGTGTGCAGCACTCTGGTAATAATAATAATAATAATAAATAATAATAATAATCCTTTCACACATCAAGTTGCAGACACTACTATGATTCCATCCTGACTTCTTTGGGCAGATGACTGCATCAATGTGTCCTGGAGCCCCACTTCCCCAGAGCCCTGTCCCACTAGGGAAAGACAGAAACAGGCTGGGGATAATGGTCCACCTGTCAACACCACCTGTCAACACCCATGTCCAGTGGAGAAGCAATTACAGAAGCCAGACCTTCTACCTTCTACACCCCATAAATAATTTTGGTCCATCCTCCCAGAGGGGGAGAAATATTAGGGGAAGATGACCAGAGGGCTCTTAAGTCCAATTCCATCAGGACCTGGAGAGAGAAGAGGAAGGGAAAAAAAAAAAGAACAACTTTGGGAAATAGTAATAGGTGTAGGTATGACTTAGAAAGGAAGAGAAGATGGGACCATAGAAAAAAGTGGGCAAGGGAGTTGGGCGGTAGCACAGCAGGTTAAGTGCACGTGGCACAAAGTGGACTTTGCAAAAAGGACTGGTGTAAGGATCCCAGTTCGAGCCCCCGGCTCCCCACCTGCAGGTGGGTCGCTTCACAGGTGATGAAGCAGGTCTGCAGGTGTCTATCTTTCTTTCCCCCTCTCTGTCTTCTCCACCTCTCTCTATTCCTCTCTGTCCTATCTAACAATGACTATGACAATAATAACAATAAAAAAACAACAAGGAAGGGAGTTGGGCAGTGGCGCAGTTGGTTAAGCGCATGTGGCTCAAAGCACAAGGACCGGCATAAGGATCCCAGTTCAAGCCCCCAGCTCCCTACCTGCAAGAGAGTTGCTTCACAGGCAGTGAAGCAGGTCTGCAGGTGTCTATCTTTCTCTCCTCTGCTCTGTCTTCCCCTCCTCTCTCCATTTCTCTCTGTCCTATCCAACAACAATGACATCAATGACCACAACAAGGGCAGCAAAAGGGAAAATAAATATTTTTTAAAAAAGGGCAACAAAAGGGAATAAATATTTTTTAAAAAGAGAAGCAAACCAATATTTAAAAAAAGTGGGCAGAAATATAGACAGATCATGATAGAAATAATATTCTCCCCATATCTATGACCTTGGGAGAAAGACTGCAGTTTCTAATGGAGGGAATGGGGACACAGAATTCTGGTGGTAGGAACGGTGTGGAATAATTATACTCTGTTATCTGGTAATTTTGTAAATTAGCATTAAGTCACTAATCAAAAGAAGTTTAAAAATAGTAATAATCCCACTTATGTAAAGAAATTTTACAAATCAATCTGACAACGGCAGTGCCAGAAGACAGCATAATGGTTATGCAAAAATAAATACTTTCCTGACTGAGGCTCTCAGGTCCCAGGTTCAGTCCTCAGCATCAGCATCAGTCATGGCTGTGCAGGGCTCTGGTGTGTCTAATGGTCTGTCTACTCTCATTAACATAAAAATACTTTTAAACATTTACTATTAAAATCTTATGAAAAGGGAGTGGGGCAGTAGTGCAGCGGGTTAAGGGAAAATGGTGCAAAAGCGCAAGGACTGGCAGAAGGATCCCAGTTCGGGCCCCCCGATTCCCTACCTGCAGGGGAGTCGCTTCACAAGCGGTGAAGCAGGTCTGCAGGTGTCTATCTTTCTCTCCCTCTCTCTCTGTCTTCCCCTCCTCTCCCATTTCTCTCTGTCCTATCCAATAACAATGACATGAATAACAACAACAATAGTAACTACAACAATAACAAAAAGAAGACAACAAGGGCAACAAAAGGGAAAACAAATAAATAAATAAATAAAAATTAAAAAAAAAATCTTATGAAAAAAGAGACAATGACATTTGCAAGGAAAGCCAGAGCACCATTTCTGGACACATGTGCTGGGTATCAAACTGTGTTCTACCAACCAATTGAATTCCTTCCCTGACACCAAAACATTCTTAACTCTATGACTATTTAATTTGATTTAATTTAATTTAGATAGGACAGAGAGAAACTGAGAGATGAGGGGAGATAGAGAGGCAGAGAGAAAGACAGATATCTGCAGACCTGCTTCATTGCTTGCAGGTGGGGGGATGGGGGCTTGAACCCTGGTCTTTGAGCTAGTGCTTGCACACAGTACTATGTGACCATAACCAGGTGCACCACCACCTGACCCCCACGAAATAAATATCTATTTACAAAATAAATGAAGGGGACCAAATGGTGCACTTGGTTAAGTGCTCAAATTATAATGCGCAAAGACTCAGGTTGAAGCCTCTGGTCTCCACCTGCAGGGGGAATCCTTCATGAGTGGTGAAGCAGGGCTGCAGGTGTCTCTTTCCCTTTCTATCTCTCCCTTCTCAAATTTTTTCTGCCTCTACCCAATAATAAATAAAAGATTTAAAAATGTTTTCTTGAATAAATGAATAAAATCTTTTAAAAAAAGAGTCTTTAGGCTCATGACAAATCAACAGTTATTTTCTGCATTATATCTTAACTCTCTTTTAGCCACCAGCTTCCAGATGCTACCATGATGCCAACCCAACTTCTTTGGGCAGACGACCCCTCCAATGTGTCCTGGAACTTCCTCAGAGCCCTGCCCCACTAGAGAAAGAGAGAGTCAGGCTGGGAGTATGGATCCACGTGCCAATGTCCATGTTCAGTGGGGAAGCAATTACAGAAGCCAGACCTTCCCTGTTTTGTACCCCATAATGACCCTGGGTCCATACTTCCAGAGGGATAAAGAATAGGAAAGCTATCAGGGGGAGGGGATGGGATACGGTGTTCTGGTGGTGGATATTGTATGGAAACGTAACCCTCTTATCCCATAGTCATGTCAATATTTCCATTTTATAAATAAAAGAAAATAATGATAAAAATAAATGTGTTCAACATGTGACTGACAGTGATCAATCAAGTGATTAATAATGACTCACAATTAGTAATTTTATAAGTTTATGTTGCATGTTAAAATGTAGAATATAAATATGTCAAACACCTGTTACTTAATGTGCTATTTGTTATAGGTGAATAATATAAGTATACTTATAAAATACAAACATGATCATTCTGTGGGTTGTAAAAAAAGAGAGAGAAAGAGAGAGGGGGAGGGAGAGAGAGAGAGAGAGCATGGTTAGGATGGTGGGGAAAAAGGGGAGAGACAGGGCACTCTCACCAGGTGTTGTAGCACTGTCTCTGTGGTGTTGAACTTGGCAGAGTCTGGCTGCATGTCCTCCTCAAAGTGCAGGTTAGTGATGGTGAAGTTCAGGGTGAAGGATGTCAGCTCCTCAGGGCCAGGGGCTACGGAGTTAATGTACAGAAAGCAAAAGGATCAACAGTCATCTACTGAGACAGGCAGAAGGGTGCTCCCTGCCCTTGAAAAAATATATATTATCTTTCTTTATTGACTGAATAGATACACAAGCAGAAATCGAGAGAGAGAAGGAGGAGAAAGGGAGAGAGAAAGAGACAGAGAGACAGCTGCAGCCCTGCTTCACCACTCGCAATAAGATTTCCCCTTCTAGGTGGGGACTGGGGATTTGAATCTGGGTACTTGTACATTATAACGTGTGTGCTCAATCAGGTGTGCCCCCAGACAAATACATTTCATCAATGAATTAATTTGCACTGGGGGAGGGTTTCATGGTTTACAGTAAAAGCCATTGTTGATGTATGAATAACATTTCTCAGTTTCCTATCAAACACTCTCAACCCCAGCCTAGGTCCTCCTCCACCATCGTGCACCAGAACTTGAACACTCCCTCCTGTATCCACAGAGTCCTTTACTTTGTTACGGTACACCAAACCCAGTCCACATTCTGTTCTCTGTTTCCCCTTTCTGTTCTTTTTTCTCAACTTCTGTCTGTGAGTGAGATCACTCCATACTCATCCTTTTCTTTCTGGCTGATCTCACTTCCCCTGATTCCTTCAAGCTCCATCCAAGATGAGGTGAAAAGATGAGGTGAAGAAGGTGAATTCACCATTTTTAATAGCTGAGTAGTATTCCATTGTGTCTCTATAGACCACAACTTGCTCAGCCACTCATCTGTTGTCGGACACCTGGGTTGCTTCCAGGTTTTGGCTGTTACACATTGTGCTGCTATGAACATAGGTCTACACAAAATTTTTTTGAATGGATGTGTTTGACTCCTTAGGACAGTAATTTATTATTTGTTGGATAGAGACAGAGAGGGATGATGGAGACAGAAAGGGGGAGAGAGATACACATGTACCTGCAGCCCTCCATCACTCATGAAGCTTCCCCCTGCAGGTGGGGACTGGGGGCTTGAACTAGATTCTTGTGCTTTGTACAACATATGTGTTCAACCAGGTGTGTTACTGCCTGGTCCCTAGAAGGCTTCTTGTTTCAACATTTCTGCTAGTTTTGATGAGGCTTACCACAAGAAGATAGAGAAAAAGACTGGAAAAATATTTATTATATAGAAACTGGGCAGTGGCACACCTGGTAGATAGTACATATTATAGTGCACAAGGACCCAAGTTCAAATCCCTGGTTCTCAATGTAGGAAAAAAGCTTTACAAGAGGTGGAGTAGTGTTGATGGTGTTTTTCTTTCTCTTTCTCTCTCTTGTTCTGTCTTTCCCTTACCCCTTTCCATCTCAATGTCTCTCTGTCTCTATCTGAAATATATAAAACAATAAACCCTTAGAAAATATTATGGGTCCCAGATCAAATCGATAGGGTTTACAGTCAACAATATTTAGACACCTTTCCCATATTTGGGACCTACAGTCTTCCCTGATCCAGCTTTCCAGCCCTTTTTCCAACCATGACATCATCTCCCCAGATAAAAACTTGGGCCCACCTGCGTATCAGAGGTCAGGCTCAGGAAAAAAACTAATATAGTCATGGGCTCTTTGGAATATAACTGAAATAGGCCTACTAGCTGTCTACAAAATGGAGACCCCCTAACTCTTTATCTGCATGATTCCAGCCTTTAGGTTCATGATTAGTCAAAAGTCATGATTTAGGTTCATGATTAGTCAAAAAATTGTTTGGCTTTATATGTTAACTCTTTTTCAGCCACCAGGTTCCAGATGCTACCATGATGCCAACTAGACTTCCTTGGGCAGACAACCCTAACAATGTGGCCTGGAGCCCCGCTAGGGAAAGAGAGAGACAGGCTGGGAGTATGGATCCACCTGCCAACATCCATGTTCATCAGGGAAGCAATTACAGAAGCCAGACCTTCCACCTTCTGCATCCCACAATGACCTTGGGTCCATACTCCCAGAGGGATAAAGGATAGGAAAGCTATCAGGGGAGAGGATGGGATATGGAGTTGTGGTGGTGCGAATTGTGTGGAATTGTACCCCTCTCATCCTATGGTCTTGTCAGTGTTTCCATTTTAGAAATAAAAATTAAAAAAAAGAAAAACAAAGAAATCCCTCGAAACCTGAGTCAGTCCTGTCGGACCCATCAGCCACAGGTTGTGAGAAATATCTAGTCTCCCCTCAGTGATGTCCCATGGTTGGAACCCTCAGGAGCCAGTAGGACCATCTTCTGAGGAAATAATCCTCACCTGAGGAACTGGAGAGAGGGGTAGGCACTGATGGGAAAATTGTGGACACCGTGGCACCTGAGGAGATAAAAGCAAGAGTCTGGACCTCTTAAACACAACAGGAAGAACAAGAACACCATTGAGAGTTTCCTCTGGGGGGGTGGGTTGGTGGGGTGTCATTTCTGGTTTTCCTCCAGGCTCAGGGTGAGGAGAGAAGGCATGGACTCTTGCCTCTTTCATCCTTACAGACAAGACTTACAGAGAGGGTGGAGACGCCGGAGGCCTCAGAATACTCACTTCTAGGGGTGGTGCTCTTGATCTGGTAGGAGTAACCTGCAGAGGAGAAAGAAGAAAGAGTTAGGCATGGGAGTGAAGAGGGGAGAGAAACTGAGATGGACTTTCTCTCTGTCTTATCCAATTAAAAAAAAAAAAAAAAAAGGTCACCAGGAATAGTGGATTCAAAGTGCTGACATCGAGCCCCAGTGATAACCCTGGAGGCAAACAGACAAAGAAAGCTTCTCTGATGATGAACCACACACACAAAGATGAGGAGAAGGATGACTGCTGGAGGGCCTTACTTACAAATGGAACGTAAGATATAAGGATGGAGAGGAAAAACACAAGGTGAAAGTCGGACAGGGTGTGGTGGATTGCAAAGGACTCTGGGGAAGGAGGGGGAGGAAGTGGGTGGGGAGTTCTTGGGTTGTGGTGCGTGATGGTGGAAACAGACTGCATGGGGGGGAGGTAAGAGTGTTTTGTAGACATCTATGATGGCAGATATGAAACTACGTGCCAATATGCAATAGCCAAAACCCGAAAGCAACCCAGGTGTCCAACCACAGATGAGTGGCTGAGCAAGTTGTGGTCTATATACACAATGGAATACTACTCAGCTACTAAAAATGGTGACTTCACTGTTTTCAGGCTATCTTGGATGGAGCTTGAAGAAATCATGTGAAGTGAAATAAGGCAGAGACAGAAGGATGAATATGGGATGATCTCATTCACAGGCAGAAGTTGAAAAGCAAGATCAGAAGAGAAAACACATGTAGAACCTGAGCTAGAGCTGGTATACTGGACCAATGTAAAAGACTCTGGGAATAGTGGGAATGGCGTTTATGTATACTTCTAGTAAAATATAGTCATATAAATCACTAGTTAATTAATATGAGAGGGGAAAATTAATTGTATGTCTCAAAGTTTTTAAAACACAGACTGAGTCTTTTTAATATATAGGCTGTGTATCTGATATGCAGACTCTCTCAAAAGCCTAGACCAAGTAGATCAGAAACAACCAGTGGCACCACTATATAAGATACTGGGTACTATCCAGCAAACCCTAACAAAAGGACTTTTCAAAGTTAACCCAATTACCAAATAATGTGATGATAACATTAACTATTCATTGTCTTTTTGAAGCCTAAGACAGCAGGAACCTCACATCTCCACTAGAGAGCCTCTACTTCCCCTAGTCCTGGAACCCTTGGATAGGGCCCACTTTCCTGTATGCCTCTCCCAATCCATATCAAATAATATTGCATCTGCCGATCGCAACCTAATCAACGCAACGATTGCCACCTCAGCATGCTTCAGCTCAGACTGTGTCCAGAGACTACAGGTGTGGAATGACAACCCTTCAGCTTCATTACTCGGGTGAGACTTTTCCTTTCATGCTATTCTCTAATTCCATCCCAGGTGGTTCACTTTCTAACAAAGTCCCAAAACCTAGATATAGACCAGGTTCTGTGAGAGAGAGCATATGTTCACATGTATCCATAAACTAGTGCAAAATATATACCTGAAAGCAGAGTACACTAGAGTTTGCAGTGAGTATCCCCCCCCCCCCAACACTTCCTCTCCACTATTCCAACCTTTGGGTCCATGATTGCTCAACAATTTGTTTGGCTTTGTATGTTAACTCTCTTTTCAGCCACCAGGTTCCAGATGCCATCAGGATGCCGGCCAGGCTTCCCTGGACTGAAGACCCCACCAATGTGTCCTGGAGCTCTGCTTCCCCAGAGACCCACCCTACTAGGGAAAGAGAGAGGCAGACTGGGAGTATGGACCAACCAGTCAACGCCCATGTTCAGCGGGGAAGCAATTACAGAAGCCAGACCTTCCACCTTCTGCAACCCACAATGACCCTGGGTCCATGCTCCCAGAGGGATAGAGAATGGGAAAGCTATCAGGGGAGGGGATGGGATATGGATATTGGGTGGTGGGAATTGTGTGGAGTTGTACCCCTTCCTACCTTATGGTTTCGTTAATTTTTCCTTTCTTAAATAAAAAATAAATAATAATAAAAAAAAGACTCTGGAGTGGAGGGGGAGGGGAGTACAGGTCCAAAAAGGATGACAGGGGACCTAGTGGGGGTTGTATTGTTCTGTGGAAAACTGAGAAATGTTATGCATGTGCAAACAATTGTATTTACTGTTGAATGTAAAACATTAATCCACCAATAAAGAAATAATAATAATAAAAAAGAAACTACGTGCTATCAACTGCACTGTAATCCATGAGCCCAATAATAAAGTTTAAAAAAAATCAAGTTGTTGTTCAATCCACATTATCTAGCTTTTTAGCAACACATCTTGCTTTCCAATGTGGCGTGAAAACAAAATAATGAGACAAAACAAAAAACAAGGACAGTCCCCCAAGGATGACATAGAAGCTGTTCTGGTCCACAAAGTAGGAGCCCAGCTGGCTGACCCAGCAGAGGTAAAGAAAGGAAGAATTTGGAGGTGGAGGAGAGGAGAGACATGGGTGAAGGAAGAGAAAAGCACAAGGTCTTTGGTGATCTTCTTCTTCTTCTAGCGTTTGCCCTTCTTCCGTAGCCAGTCAACAGCGTCAGGTTGAAAGCTGTCAGGAGCTGCTTGTTGCTGGCTTTGAAAGTGACTGGGATCCATGTGGATTCAGTCGGCTAGGAAGGATGGTCAGTTTCCCCAATGAATGGGGACTCACGGGATGCACCACGGGAAGGTCGATCCAAAAGCAAATAAGCAAACAAAATGGCCACCTCTCACCACTGACGTAAAGACTGTTCTGGTCAAGGGTATAGGGGCTCAGCTTGGAGACTCAGCAGAGGTGAAGGAAGAAAGACTGAGGAAGTGGATGGGAGAAGGGAAAGGAAGAAGGAAGAGGGAGAGCGAAAGAGCTTCTGTGATAATGAAACAAATAAACACACAAAATGGTGGCCCTCACCGTTGACATAGAGACTGTTCTGGTCGAGGGTGTAGGGGCCCAGCTGGCTGATACCCTTGGTCAGCCAGATTAGATCCCAGTACAGCTTCTCCCTGTCCAACTGGGGTCTCTTGGGGTCAGGGAGGTAGGTGCAGATGGCATCCACTCCAGTGGCTTCCATGTCTTTCTCAGGCCTAAGGGAAAAAAAAAAAAAGAGAAATGATTCAGATAGTCCCAGGGTAAGTGATCTGAGCACAGTGCAAAGAACAAGTTTGTTCCTGTGCCATTTCATTTCCAAGACAGACAAGAGAAATCCAGTGGCTTCCATGTCTTTCTCAGGCCTGAGGGGAAAAAAAAAGAGAGAGAGAGAAATAATTCAGATAGTTCCAGGGTAAGAGATCTGAGCACAGTGCAAAGAACAAGTTTGTTCCTGTACCATTTCATCTCCAAGACAGACAAGAGAAATCCCGGTATGGGACCAGACCCTTGCAATCTCAGAATCTCATAACCACAATGAAATCACTCATAAAAAGGGCTGGGAAGATAGCATAATGGTTCTGCACAAAAGACTTTCATGTCTGACGCTCTGAGATCCCAGGTTCAAACTCCGGCACCACCGTCAGACACAACTGAACAGGATTCTGTTCTTAGTCTCTCTCTCTCTTTCCTGTTCTTTCATTCCATAGCGCTCTCACAAAAAAATAAATAGGGGGAGTTGGGCGGTAGCACAGTGGGTTAAGCGCAGGTGGCGCAAAGCACAAGGACCGGTGTAAGGATCCCGGTTCGAGCCCCCGGCTCCCCACCTGCAGGGGAGTCGCTTCCCAGGCGGTGAAGCAGGTCTGCAGGTGTCTGTCTTTCTCTCCCCGTCTGTTTTCCCCTCCTCTCTCCATTTTCTCTGTCCTATCCAACAATGATGACATCAGTAACAACAACAATAATAACTACAACAATAAAAATAAATAAATAAATAAATAAAGAGGAAGCTGGGGAGGGCAGCTGGTTGAGCACACATGTCACCATGTGCAAGGATGCTGGTTCAAGCCCTTGATCCCCACTTGCAGGAAGTGGGAAGCTTCACAAATGGTGAAGTAAGGTTATTTGTTGTCTCTCTTCTCTCTCTTTCTCTGTCTTCCCTTTCCCTCTTAAATTTCTGTCTAGGGAATTGGGCGGTAGCGCAGCGGGTTAAGCGCAGGTGGCACAAAGCGCAAGGACCAGCGTAAGGATCCCGGTTCAAGCCCCTGGGTCCCCACCTGCAGGGAAGTCGCTTCCCAGGCGGTGAAGCAGGTCTGCAGGTGTCTATCTTTCTCTCCCCCTCTCTGTCTTCCCCTCCTCTCTCCATTTCTCTCTGTCCTATCCAACATCGACAATATCAATAATAACAACTGTAATAACTACAATAAAACAAGGGCAACAAAAGGGAATAAATAAATGTTAAAAAATTAAAAAAAAGGGGAATCGGGTGGTAGCACAGCGGGTTAAGCGCACATGGCGCAAAGCGCAAGGACCAGCGAAGGGATCCCGGTTCGAGCCCCTGGCTCCCCACCTGCAGGGGAATCGCTTCACAGGTGGTGAAGCAGGTCTGCAGGCGTCTATCTTTTAAAAAAAATTATGTCTCTACCCAAATAAGTAAATAATATTTTAAAACAACAAAATAATGAAGTAAAAAATTAAATTTTCTTTTAGTGTGAGACAAGTGGTTTACAGCAAAATACAGTTGTTTGTCCAAGTGTAAACTTTCTCAGGTTTCTGCAAAACACTCTTGCCCCTAGCCTAGGTCCTCCACCATCAGACACCAGGACCTGAAAGCCCTCTCTCCTCCTCAGAGTGCTTTACTTTGGTGCAACACACCAAATATTCAGTCATTAAAAAAAGAAAGAAGGAAAAAAAGGGAGTCGAGCAGTAGCACAGTAGGTTAAGTGCAGGTGGTGCAAAGTGCAAGGACCAGCGTAAGGATCCTGGTTTGAGCCCCTGGCTCCCCACCTGCAGGGGAGTCACTTCCCAGGCGGTGAAGCAGGTCTGCAGGTGTCTGTCTTTCTCTCCCCCTCTCTGTCTTCCCCTCCTCTCTCCATGTCTCTCTGTCCTATCCAACAACGATGACATTAATAACAACAATAAAACAACAAGGGCAACAAAAGGAAATAAATAAATAAATGTTAAAAGAAAGAAAGAAAGAAGTTAAGTGTGGAAAACGTAAAATAAAATCTCACCTGAGCTGGGAGAGCCTGCAGCCATAGTAGCGGGGACCCAGGCTGGAGTTCCTGAATGTGACCCTGAGCTGCAGGGGAAGCAGGTGACACAGGGCTGAGGGGGGCACAGGGAGAAGGGAAGCGGGCGCCCCAGGGGCTGGGCTGGCACAGACGCAGGAGGTGGGGCCACGCAGGGGAGGGGACAGGGTGGAGGGAGGGCCAGGCCTGATTTGGGGGTGGCGTGGGGGGCTCTCACCAGGCCCTGCAGGATGCTCTGTGTGCGGGTGAACAGCCTGGACCCAGGGCGCTGCATGTCCTCCTTAAAGTGCAGGTTAGTGATGGTGAAGTTGAGGGTGAAGGGGGTCAGGGCAGGGCCGGGGGCTGTGGGGAGAGAAAAAGAGAGAGAGAGATGCCCACTGACACCCACCCTGAGCTCAGCGAGTCAGAGCAGGGCCCACACCCTGCTTCCAGCCCTGGGGAGGGTCTTTCTCCGGGACGAGCTGTTTCCGCAGGGTGAAAGCTGCTTCCCCTGAAAGAACAGGGGACAGAGGATGAGTGTGAAGGAATGACACTATTTTGGGGCTGAGTGGTGGGGGTGCTCTAGGAGCCGAGTTCAAGTCCAAGGTCTTCTCTCACCTGTGGGGCAGAAACTTCACAAATGGAGAAGCAGGGCTGCAGGTGTCTCTCTGTCTCTTTTCTTCTCTTATCTCCCACTTCTCTCTCTGTTTCCCTCTATCTCTATCAACAACTACAGAAAAAAGGGGTGATGGTGGCAGCACACCTAGTGAAGCACACAGATTACCAAGCACAATGACCAGGGTTCGAGTCCTTGGTCTTCATCTGCAGGCAACATGCTTCAATAGAGGCGAAGCAGGTTGGTCCTTCCTTCCTTCCTTCCTTCCTTCCTTCCTTCCTTCCTCTTTCCCTCCCTCTCTCCCTCTCTTTCTTTCTTTTTCTTTCTTCCTTTCTTTCTCTCTCTCTCTCTTTCTTCCTTTCTCTCTCTTTCTCTCTTTCTTTCTCTTTCTTTCTTTCTTTCTTTCTTTCTTTCTTTCTTTCTTTCTTTCTTTCTTTCTTTCTTTCCTTAACCAGGGTTATCCCTAGGGCTTGGCGCCTGCATTTATTTACAGTCCACTACTCCTGGAAGCCATTTTTTCTTCTCTTGCTTTTCTTTTCCTTTCTTTTTTCCACCACCACGATTATCCCTGAGGTTTGAGGTCAGCACATCCACTGCCTCCAGCAGCCAAATCCCCCCCCCGCCTTCTATTATATTTGATAGGACAGAGAGAAATTGAGAGGGGAAGGGCAATAGAGAGAGAAACAGAGACACCTGCAGCCCTACTTCACCACTTGTGAAACTCCCCCCGTCTGCAGGTGGGGAGTGGGGGTTTTGAAGCCAGGTCCTTACGCATGGTAATATGTGTACTTAACCAAGTGCATCACTGCCCTCTTTTTCTATTTTATTGGACAGAGACAGAGAGCAATTGAGAGGGAAGGGAGAAAGAGACACACACAGAGAGAGACAGAGACACCTGCAACCCTGCTTCACAGCTTATGAAATATCCCCTCCTTCAAGTGGGGACTAGGGGCTTGAACCTGGGTCCTTGTACTTGGTAATCTGGGTTCGTCACCACCCAATCCTCACGAAACACCCTTCAATAGCCAAGTTCACACATTTGCAAGGATGTTCCCACCTGTGACAGTGGTGAACGGGGTCCTCGAGGTTGCTGGGGACAAGGCAGAGGTCACAGGATCTAAGGAAAGATAACAGACAGATGTGAGGCAAAGAGAGGAGAAGGAAGAGCACTATTATAGAAAAGGAACCATTGGGGGAAACTTCTAACTCATTTTTGTGTTGGTTTTGGGCCTATATCAGGCTGTGCTTGCTGGAAGAGGTAGTGAAATGTGGAGGGTAGACCAGAGTCCTCTTTGACCTTTCTTTCTTTCTTTCTTTCTTTCTTTCTTTCTTTCTTTCTTTCTTTCTTTCTTTTCCCCTTCTCCTTCTTCTTCCTCTTCCTCTTCTCCTCCTTCTTCTTCTCTGTTTGTTTTTTGCCTCCAGGGTTATCACTGGGGCTCTGTGCTGATGCTATGAATCTACTGCTTCCGGAGGCCATTTTTTCCCCCCATTTTCTTGGACAGGACAGAGTGAAACTGAGAGAAGAGGGGGAGACAGAGAGGAAGAGAGAAAAACAGACACCTGCAGACCTGCTTCATCACGTGTGAAGTGTCCCCACTGCATGTGGGGAGTGGGGGTTCGAAGCAGATTCCTCATTCGAGTCCTTGGGCTACATACCATGTAGCTTATTGAATATGCCATTGTCTAGGCCCCTCCTCTTGGATTTGTCTAGTTCCAGGAGTGGGGTGGCAGGGAGGAGAGATTGACACCAAGGCAAAACAATACCAGCATCCAAACTTCTACTCACGGCTGGGGGTGGAGGTCAGGGCCTGATGGGTAAAACCTGTGGAGAGAGAGAGAGAGAGAAGAGAAAGAGAAGGTGAAGACTTGTAAGGATTGATTGGTCTCTGTGGAGAACAGTCTGGAGAACTCTCAGAAGGCTAGAAATGGACCTACCCTATGATCCTGCAATTCCTCTCCTGGGGATATATCCTAAGGAACCCAACACATTCATCCAAAAAGATCTGTGTGCACATATGTTCTTAGCAGCACAATTTGTCATAGCCAAAACCTGGAAGCAACCCAGGTGTCCAACAACAGATGAGTGGCTGAGCAAGTTGTGGTCTATCTACACAATGGAATACTACTCAGCTGTTAAAATAGTGATTTCATTGTTTTCAGCCCATATTGGATGGAGCTTGAAGAAATCACGTGAAGTGAGATAAGTCAGAAACAGAAGGATAACGTGGGATGATCTCACTCTCAGGCAGAAGTTGAAAAGCAAGATCAGAAGAGAAAACACAAGTAGAACCGGAACTGGAGTTGGTGTATTGCACCAAAGTAAAAGACTCTGGGGTGGGGGTGGGGGGTTGGGGAGGGGAGAGTACAGGTCCTGGAAAAGGATGACAGAGGACCTAGTGAGGGTTGTATTGTTATGTGGAAAACTGAGATATGTTATGCATGTACAAACTATTGTATTTACTGGCAACTATGAAACATTAATCCCAGGACTGGGGGAAATATAGGCTCTTTAGATGAAGCGGGAGGTTCCAGCTATCTTAGGGTTTAAAAACACCAGTCAACAATATTTATACACCTTTCCCATATTTGGGAGCTACTCTCTTCCCTGATCCACCTTTCTAGCCCTTTTTCCAGCCATGACATCACCTCCCCAGACAATAACTTGGGTCCCCCTGCATATCAGATGTCAGGCTCAGGAAAAACAAACAAACAAACAAACAAACAAACAACACTAGTATAGTCATGGGCCCTTTGGAAAACACCTAAAAATAGGCCTATTAACTATCTATAAAATGGAGATCCCTAAATATTCATCTGCACTATTCCAGCCTTCAGGTTCATGATTAGTCAACAATTTGGCTTTATATGTTAACTCACATGACCTTTCACCTTCTGCATCCCACAATGACCTTGGGTCCATACTCCCAGAGGGATAAAGAATAGGAAAGCTAACAGGGGAGGGGACGCGATACGGAGCCCAGCCACTCACCATTGACGTAGAGGCTGTTGGGGTCCAGAGTGAGGGAGCCCAGCTGGGTGACCTCATGGGTTTCACGGCTCAGCTCCCAGAACAGCTGCTCTCTGTCCAGCCCGGGGCCCAGGGGGTCAGGGCGGTAGGTGCAGATGGCATCCACTTTGGTGCCTGATTTGTGCTTCTCAGGCCTGGGGACAAAACAGCCCAGAAAAGGGGTCACATACAAATGGAGACAGAAACTGGGGACAGATAAGAAAGATTTGTTAGAACTAGGATGCTTGGACAAGTCACAAGGCTGAAGGTTCTTTTTGGAGAGAGAGACAGTAAGCAGAGCTAGCAAGAAGGTGGACAGGATATTTGCAATTTAGGCGTGACCAAGAGAGGAAGGAGATTTAAAAAAAAAATATTTATTCCCTTTTTGTTGCCCTTGTTATAGTTATTATTGTTGTTGATGTCTTCGTTATTGGATAGGACAGAGAGAAATGGAGAGAGGAGGGGAAGACAGAGAGGGGGAGAGAAAGATTGACACCTGCAGACCTGCTTCACCGCCTGGGAAGCGACTCCCCTGCAGGTGGGGAGCCGGGGCTCGAACCAGGATCCTTATGCCAGTCCCTGAACTTTGCGCCACCTGCGCTTAACCCACTGCGCTACTGCCTGACTCCCCCGAGGAAGGAGATTTTGTGGTGCGTAATGATTCTACAAAGAGACTCTTCTGCCTGAAGCTCTGAAATCTCAGGTTCAATCTCCAGCAGTCTTATCTCCAGCAGAGCTGAGCAGGGCTCTGGTATCTTTCTCTTTCCCTCTCCCTCTCTCTCTCCTTCTCCCTTCCCCTCTCTCTCTCTCTCTCTCTCTCTCTCTCTCTTTCTCACTAGCTGAGGAGACAGCATAATAGTTCTACACAGAGACTCTCCTAGATATTTAGATGTAGTAATAGGGTGACGTGTGGCTTGGAGGGGAAGAGAGGACTGGAACTGGAAGAAAAAGGAGGGAAGTTATAGGCAGATAGTTGTAGAGGTGACAGCTAACTCCTGTCTGTTTCTTTCTTTCCCATTCATCCATCTCTCCCTCCGTCCCTTCTTTCCTTCCTGCCTTCCTTTCCTTGTTTTTCCAACTTTTTCACAGGACAGAAACCAAGGGCAGGGAATAGAGAAAGAGAGAAAGGAGAGAGAGATGACACTCGCATCTCTATTCCTGTGCTCATGAAGGAGCTTCCTCCCTGCAGGTGGGAACCTGGGTCCCCCGCATGTGGCTAACGAAGACACTCAACCAGGTGAGCCACCACCCGGGCCTGTCCTTGTGTTTTTCATGAACGTCATACTAGCCTCGTCAAACCCCACTTCTGGTCGAGGACAAGGGGGGGACAGTGCCAGGTACAGGTGGAAGGAACCCCAAGGTCCTGTATTACCCATCAGCACCGTAGAACTGGGGTAGGGGTAGGCGTGTGTGTGTGTGTGTGTGTGTGTGAGTGTGTGATATGGGGGTACTCATTTATTCTTCAAAACCTTCCTCAGTGTATGGATCCACCTGCCAATGTCCATGTCCAGCAGAGAAGCAATTACAGAAACCAGAAATCCTACTTTCTGTACCCCATAGAGATCTTTGGTCCATACTCCCAGTGGGGGAGAAATGTTAGCAGTAGATGACCAGAGGGCTCTCAACTTCAACTCCATCAGGACCCAGAGAAAGAAGAGGGAAAAGGGATGGATATCTGGATCTAGTAAAAGATATAGGTGTGATTTAGAAGAGAAGATAGGACCTTAAAAAAATGGGGGTGGGGAGGGGGGTGGGACTCCTATTCCTAAGTCTGACACCATCTTAGACAATACTTTTTTCAAAAAAAAATTATTTAATTATGAATGACAAGTCCGTTGGATAAGAGGGGTACAACTCCACACAATGCCCACCACTAGAGTTCCCCACCCCATTCCCTCCTTTGGAAGCTCCCCTATTCTTTATCCCTCTGGAAGCATGGACCCAGGATCATTACAGACCTGCTTCACCACCTGTGAAGCGACTCCCTTGCAGGTGGGGAGCTGGGGGCTTGAACCAGGATCCTTACTCTAGTCCTTCAGCTTCACGTCACCTGCTCTTAACCCGCTGTGCTACTGCCGATCCCCCCAGGCAATACTTCTAACCTACCTGCGTGTTAGCTGTCAGGCTCAGGCAAAAATTAGTAACATCATGAACCCCTGGAAATATACCTAAAATAGACTTCCTAGCTTCTTCCAACATGAAGACTCCAAATCTCATTTGCTTTATTCTTACCTTTTGGTTTCTAATTATTAAACAACTTGTTCTGCTTTATATCTTACTGCTTTTCAGCCACCAAGTTGCAGATGCTACCATGATGCCAACATGACTTCTCTGGGCAGATGACCTCACCAGTGTGTCCTGGAACCCTACCTCCCCAGAGCCCTGCCCCACTAGGGATAGAGAGAGACAGGCTGGGAGTGTGGATCAATGTTCAGCAGAGAAGCAATTACAGAAGCCAGACCTCCCACCTTTTGCACCTCATAAAGAATTCTGGTCCATACATCCAGAAGGATAAAGAATAGGGAAGCTTCCAATGGAGGGGATGGGATATAGAATTCTTGTGATGGGAATTTGTATGGAATTGTACCCCTCTTATCCCACAATCTTGTCGATCATTATGAAATCGCTAATAATTAAAAAAAGGAGGATGAATATATAGAGATATAGACAGATAGTTGTAGAAATCAGAGTTACCCTATGTCTGCAACCTGTGGAGAACTGCTGTAGCTTCCAATGGAGGGAATGGGGACACAGAACTCTGGTGGTGGGGATAGTGCGGAGTTGAACCCTTGTTATCTTGTCAATAAATATTAAATCACAAGTAAATAAATAAATATGAAGAAGGAGGAGGAGGAAGAGGAGGAGGAGGAGGAGGAGAAGAAGAAGAAGGAGAAGAAGAAAAGAAGAAGAAGGAGAGGGAGGGGGAGGGGAGGAGGAGGAGGAGAAGGAGGAGGAGGAGGAGGACCTCTCCCCCGTACAAAACAGTTACGTCATTTTGCAAAAACCCTTGGTGTGCACCTTGTTGAGAACGTGGAGACAGAGTGATCGCTGGGAAGACAAGACTTGGGGAGCGGACTCAGCAGATGCAGAGATGTGACACACTGGATGTGGAGGGAGGGAGGCGAGCTGGGGTGCAAGACAGAAGCCCCGGCCCCTGAACCCTGACCTTTGAGAACCCCCAGACCTGGCTTCTCACCAGAGGGCGCTCAGTCTGCAGCTGGGATGTAGGGGCCCCAGGCTGGAGCTGTTCAGCAGAGGAGTCAGCTGAGGAGGAAAGACAGGGAGGGAGTGAGTGGGTGGGGTGGGGAGGTGGGAGATAAGAGGGGGCCCTCGCAGGGGTGAGGGCGAGAGGGTTGTAGGGGAGTTGGGGCGCTTACCAATTGCTGCAGGTACTTGTCTAGAATGTGGAACTCTTCTGATCCGGAGGTCCCCAGGCTGGTCTTGTAGTGGAGGTTGGTGATGGTGAAGTTGAGGGTCAAAGGAAGCAGGGTGGAGACGGTGGCTGTAAAAGAGAGAAAGAGAGCGAGCGAGCAAGAGACGGGTTGAGGGGACTGGTCCTGAGGCTGCTGGTTGCTTTTCCTGCCTCCCTTCCACAACCACTCGATTCCTGACCAGAGACACCCAGGCACCAAGCTTCCTTGCTTTCTGGAACGAGTTGGAGTTGTTTGTCTTCTCCTCCTCTTCCTTCTTCTCCTTCCTCTTCTTTTAAAACATTTATTTATTTATTTATTTATTTATGAGAGATATAGGAGGAGAGAGAAAGAACCAGACATCACTCTGGTCCATGTGCTGCCGGGGATTGAACTTGGAACCTCATGGTTGAGAATCCAAAGCTTTATCTACTGCGCCACCTCCTGGACCCCCCCTTTCTTCTTTTCTTCTTCCCCATCCTCTTTCTCTCCTACTCCTTCTTCTTTCCATTCTTCTCCTTATCCTCCTCCTCCTTCCCCTTTCCCTCCTCATTCTTCTTTCCCTTTCTCTCTTCCTCTTCCTTCTCCTCCTCTTCCTCCTTTCTTCCTCTTCCTCTTCTTTCTCCTCTCCTCCTTCTTACCCTTCCTCTTCTTTTTCTTCCACTTCCCCTCCTTGTTTCTCTTCTTCTTCCTCCCCTTCCTCTTCTTCTCCTCCTTCTTCCCCTTCCTCTCCATCTTCCTTTCTTCTCCTGCTGTTCTCTTCCCTTCTTTTTCTCCTCCTTTTCCTCTTCTTTCTCCTTCTTCTCTCTCTCCTCTTTTCCCTTCTCTGCTTCTTCTTCCTCTCCTTCTTATCCTTTGCCGCCTCTCCCTCCTCCCATTCTCCCTCCTCCTCCTCTTCTTTTTTAATTTTTTTTTTTTAAAAAAATGTTTCCTGTTGATTAGAGGCAGAAGGCGGAGATGGATGAGGAGGGAAGACAGCAGACTCATGATTTTTTGTTTCCTCCTATTTTCTGGTCTTCTAGAGTCCTAAGACTTGTGGAATGCCACCCCTCTATCCCAGTCACACCCAAATTACTCACTTCTGGAGGTGGTAGTTGAGGTCTGCTGAGTGTAACCTGCAGAGATGAAGGAAAAAAGAGTGAGGTGGTGGAGGGAAAGGAGGAAGAAGGCTATTAAAGTTCTCTGATGGTGAAGTGAAGAAACAAACAAAATGGCTGCTTCTCACCATTGACATAGAGACTGTTGTGGTTCAGGCTGTAGGGACCCAGCTGGGTGACCCAGCAGAGGTGAAGGAAGAAAGAATGAGAAAGTGGAGGGGGGAATGGATGTTAGGGGAGGAAGAAGTAAAGTAGAAGATCTTTGGTGATAATGAAAGAAATTAATAAACAAAATGGCCACCTCTCACCATTGACATAGACACTGCTCTGGCCCAAGGTGTAGGGGTCCAGCTGGGTGAGCCAGCAGAGGTGAAGGAAGAAAGATTGAGAAAGTGGAGGGGAGAAGGGGAAGGAGGAAGGAAAAGGGAAATGAAGCTCTTCTTTCTCTGATGATGAAGCAAACAAACAAAATGGCTGCCCCCATCATTGACACAGAGACTGTTCTGGTCCAGGGTGTAAAAGCCCAGCTGGGTGATCCAGCAGTGGTGAAAGAAGAAAGTGCAAGGGGGTGGAGGGAAGAAAGGAATGGAGAAAGAAGAGGGAAGGCACAAGATCTTTGGTCATAATGAAACCAATTAACAAACAAAATGGCCGCCTCTCACCACTGACATAGAGACTGTTCTGGTCCAGGGTGTAGGAGCCCAGCTGGGTAAGCCAGCAGAGGTGAAGGAAGAAAGACTGAGAAAGTGGAGGGGAGAAGGGGAAGGAGGAAGGAAAAAGGAAAATGAAGCTCTTCTTTCTTTGATAATGAAGTACATAAACAAACAAAATGGCGGCCCCTCACCATTGACATAGAGACTGTTGTGGTCCAAGGTGTAGGGGCCCAGCTGGGTGATGCCGTGGGTGATCAGCTCCCAGTATAGCTTCTCCCTGTCCAACTGGGGTCTCTTGGGGTCAGGGAGATAGGTGCAGATGATGTCCACTCCCGTGGCTTCCCTGTCCTTCATAGGCCTGGGAGGGGCAGGTGACAGGAAATACATGAAACAAGTATGCATTTTGATATTCGAGGGGCTCAGATAGAAGGGGCCTGGGGTCATTAGAAGGGTGGAAGAGACACGTGAAGCCAGTTTAGAGGGTCCGGGGGACTGACTGAGTTCTCTACATGTCAACAGAATTAGAGTGGGAGGATTTTCACTCGACTGTCATCCTAATTCTGTTTCCTTCCAGAAGTTGTCTTCCAGGAAAGGTCGGAGTTGTGAAGATGAAGTAGACAAAGGCACATTTGTTGACAGAAATCCTGACATGACCTAAACACTTGTTTTCAGGCTTGAAAGTCCTTTTGCATAACTATTATGCTATCTCCCTGCCTTTGTCTTTTTCACCTTGATTTGTAAGAAGCGTAAAGACAGGCAGAAGTATCCAGGTTTGAGCCCCCAGCTCCCCACCTACAGGGTGGTTGCTTCACAGGCGGTGAAGGTGTCTCTCTTTCTCCCCCCCTTATCTTCTCCTCCTCTCTCCATTTCTCTCTGTCCTATCCAACAACGACAACATCGATAACAACAACAATAAAAAAATAAGGGCAACAAAAGGGAAAATAATATGTGGGATTTTAAAAAAATTTCTTTATTGGGGAATTAATGTTTTACATTCCACAGTAAATACAATAGTTTCTACAGGGATTTTTTTTTTTTTTAAACTACAGCCCTGCCTAGCTCTGGCTGATGGTGGTGCTGGGATTTGAACCTGGGACCTCAGACCCTCAGGCAGGAGAGACTTTTTTTGCAAAAGCATGATTCTGTCTCCATACCCCCCCCAAAATTTTCTTATTTTTTATATATTTTTAATGAAAGACAAGGGGTCGGGGGGGAGAGAGAGAGACAGAGACAGACAAACACACACACACCAGAGCCCTGCTCAGCTCTGGCTGATGGTGGTGTTGGGGACTGAACCTAGGATCTCAGGTAGAAGGAGAAGAAGGAGAAAGAGAAGGAGAAGAAGAAGGAGAAGAAGAAAAAGAGGAGAAGGAAGAGGAGGAGGGAGAGGAGGAGGAGGAGGAGGAGGAGGAAGAAGGAGAAGAAAGACAGGGAGGATGGTTGAGAAAGAATAAAGAAACAAGTTCTGCCCTTGGTCCAGACAGAGTGCGAGAGAATTCAAGGAGGGACACCCAGGCTTCCAACCAAGCAACCAAGCTCTGGGGAATCTTAGAGAGCACTGGGGTGAGGGGACTGGAATCTGCAGGAGCTGGTCCTAGGGTGAGAGCCTGGCCCCCACCCCCAGAAAACCACCTCTGGGAGGACATGGCGGAAGGCAGAGAACCAGCCCTCTGGGGTTCCCCCCCCCAGTCTCACCTGAGCTGGGAGAGCCTGCAGCCATAGTAGCGGGGACCCAGGCTGGAGTTCCTGAACGTGACCTTGAGCTGCAGGGGAAGCAGGTGACACAGGGCTGAGGGGGCACAGGGAGAAGGGAAGCGGGAAGTGGGCACCCCAGGGGCTGGGCTGGCACAGACGCAGGAGGTGGGGCCACACAGGGGAGGGGACAGGGTGGAGGGAGGGCCAGGCCTGATTTGGGGGTGGCGTGGGGGGCTCTCACCAGGCCCTGCAGGATGCTCTGTGTGCGGGTGAACAGCCTGGACCCAGGGTGCTGCATGTCCTCCTTAAAGTGCAGGTTAGTGATGGTGAAGTTGAGGGTGAAGGGGGTCAGGGCAGGGCCGGGGGCTGTGGGGAGAGAAAAAGAGAGAGAGAGATGCCCACTGACACCCACCCTGAGCTCAGAGAGTCAGAGCAGGGCCCACACCCTGCTTCCAGCCCTGGGGAGGGTGCAAGGGGGCTGGGGATGGAGGGTAACACATCACCACAAAAACAAAAACAGAAATAAAACGGGGCCAGGGGCCAGGCAGCAGCGCACCTGGTTAAGCACTCACATTACAGTGTGTAAGGACCCGGGTTCAAGCCCCTGGTCCCCACCTGCAGGGGGAAAGCTTCACGAGTGCTGAAGCAGGGCTGCAGGTGTCTCTCTGTCTCTCTATCTCTATAAATAAATAAAGGGCCAAATATTAAAAAAAAAAGATAATAGGGCTGGATGGTGGCACATCCGGTAGAATCCACATGTTAGCATGTGAGAGAGGACCCTGGTTCAAGCCCCGCCCTGGTGTCTACATGCAGGGAGAAAGCTTCACAAGTGGTCCGGCAGGGCTGCAGGTGTCTCCTCACTATCTTTCTCTTTAAGGTTTTTATTTATTATTGGATAGAGACAGAAATTGAGAGGGGAGGGGGAGACAGAGAGGGAGAGAGACACCTGCAGCACTGCTACAGAGAGAAATTGACAGGGGAGGTGGAGACAGAGAGGGAGAGACACACACACACACCCGCAGCCCTGCTTCACCACTTGTGAAGCTTTCCCCCTGCAGGTGGGGACCAGGGGCTTGAACCTGGATCCTTCTGTGCTTGAATGTGTGTGCTCAATGAGGTGCAACACCACCTGGTCCCCCTCCCATTTTTAAACATTTATTTATTGGATAAAGACAGTGAGAAATTGAGAGAAGAGGGGGAGATAGACAGGGAAAGAGACAGAGAGACACCTGCAGCCCTGCTTCACCACTTGTGAAGCTTTCCCCCTGCAGGTGGGGACCAGGGAGGCTTGAACCCGGGTCTTTGCTCATTGTAACATACGCACTCAACCGCGTGTCTGTCTCCCAGGTGTACCTGTCTTTATTTTTTCAAAAGTTTGTTTATTGGGAGTTGGGCGATAGCACAGTGGGTTAAGCACATGTGGTGCAAAGCACAAGGACCAGCCTAAGGATCCCGGTTCGAGCCCCCGGCTCCCCAGCAGGGGAGTCGCTTTCATAGGTGGTGAAGCAGGTCTGCAGTTGTCTGTCTTCCCCTCCTCTTTCCATTTCTCTCTGTCCTATCCAACAATGACAATGACATCAATAATAACAACAATAATAACTACAACAACAATAAAAAACAAGGGCAAAAAAGGGAAAATAAATAAATAAAAATAACTCTTTAATAAAAAAAGAAATCTTAAAAACATTTTAAAAAGTTTACTAACAGAAGAGAGGGAGAGAGCGAGAGGGAGGGAGAGAGGGAGCGAGAAGGAATATAGCAGGGCCTGGGGGGCAGCATAATGGCCAAGCTTTTTCTTGGTTTTCATGTCTGAGGCTTCACTGTTCAATCCTCATGGGTTCAATCTAGGTTCAATCCCCAATACCACCATCAGCCAGAGCTGAGCAGGGCTCTGATATCTCTACCTCTGTGTATATATCTCTCGCTAAAAGTAAACCACATACTGAGAGGGAGGGAGGGAGGGAGGGGGAGAGAGAGAGAGAGAGAGAGAGAGGAGACGAGGGAAAAGGAGAGGGAGAGGGAGAGAGAAAGGAAGAAGGAGAGGGAGAGGGAGAGGGAGAGGGAGAGAGAGAGAGAGAGAGGGAGAGAGAGAGAGAGGGAGAGAGAACTGGCATACTTTAACAATGACTCTTTGTTCACTATCAGGCCACCCCATCAGCTGGGGCCCTAGTGAGGAGGGAGTCCTGAGATTCCCAAACAGACATGATGGGCCTAGACTTTGAATAGATCCCTCTCTCCATTGTTACTGGTCATGTCTATAAGGAACAACATAATGGAACTCTTTGGGGGCCCCCATAGGGCCTTGCCCTCAACCTGAAACAAGAACAGTAGAGAATGTTCCATCCTCCGAAGGGCGAAGGGAGGCTGGACAACATACTCTGTGCTCTACCTGAGGAAGATGGGTCCTGATATTGGGGCAGCTTGGAACGTTCCTGCTCATGACCACAGAATGTGAGCACAGATCTACAGGGATGCAGAGGTCACATAGGCTCCTAAGCTGAATATGGGCCCCAGATCACATCAAATTGATAGGGTTTACAGGCAACAATATTTATACACTTTTCCCATGTTTGGGAGCTACTCTCTTCCCTGATCCAGCTTTCTAGCCCTTTTCTTTCTTTTTTTATTATTTAATTCTTTATTTATAAAAAGTAAACATAAACTAAACCATAGGATAAGAGGGGTACAACTTCACATAACTCCCACCACCCGAACTCTGTATCCCATTCCCTCCCCTGACAGCTTTCCTATTCTTTATCCCTCTGGGAGCATGGACCCAGGGTCATTGTGGGGTGCAGAAGGTGGAAGGTCTGGCTTCTGTCATTGCTTCCCTGCTGAACATGGGTGTTGACAGGTGGATCCATACTCCCAGTCTGCCTCTCTCTTTCCCTAGTGGGGTGGGGTTTTGGGGAATCGGAGCTCCAGGACACATTAGTGGTGTTCTCTGTCCAGGGAAGTCTGGTTGGCATCATGCTAGCATCTGGAACCTGGCGGCTGAAAAGAGAGTTAACATATAAAGCCAAACAAATTGTTGACCAATCATGGACCTAAAGGTTGGAGTAGTGCAGATGAAGAGTCAGGGGGCCCTCCATTTTGTAGATAGCCAGTAGGCATATTTTAATTAAATTCCAAAGGGCCTGTGTCTAGCCCTTTTTCCAGCCATGACATCATCTCCCCAGACAGTAACATGGGTCCACCTTTATATCAGAGGTTAGGCTCAGGCAAAAACTCGTAAAATCACGGGTCCTTTGGAATAGACCTAAAACAGACCTACCAGCTATTTCAAAAACGGAGACCCCAACTTTTCATCTGTACCACTAGGTTCCTGATGCTAGCATGGTGCCAATCAGACTTCCCTGGATAGACAACCCCACTCATGTGTCCTGGAGCCCCGCTTCCTCAGAGCCCTGCCCCACTAGGGAAAGAGAGAGGCATGCTGGGAGTATGGATCCACCTGTCAACGCCCATGTTCAGCGGGGAAGCAATTACAGAAGCCAGACCTTCCACCTTCTGCACCCCATAGTGACCCTGGGTCCATACTCCCAGAGGGATAAAGAATAGGAAAGCTATCAGGGGTGGGGGTGGGATATGGAACTCCAATCATGGGAATTGTATGGAATTGTATCCTTCTTTTCCTATGGTCTTATCAGTGTTTTCATTTTATAAATTAATTAAAGAAAAGAAAAAACTGGGAGTCAGGCTGGCTGTAGCACAGCGGGTTAAGCGCAGGTGGCACAAAGCACAAGGACCGGCGTAAGGATCCTGGTTCGAGTCCTGGCTCCCCACCTGCAGGGGAGTCGCTTCACAAGCGGTGAAGCAGGTGTGCAGGTGTCTATCTTTCTCTGCCCCTCTCTGTCTTCCTTCATCTCTCTCCATTTTTCTCTGTCCTATCCAACAATGACGACAACAATAATAAGAATAACTACAACAATAAAACAAGGGAAACAAAAAGGAATAAATAAGTAAATCAATATTTAAAAAAAGGAAGAAGAAAGAACAGCAGAGCAGCACTTTGGCACAAGTAATGCTAAGGGTCAAACTCAGGACCTCGTGATGCAGGGTCCCCTGTGACATCTTTATTTGAAGGAATAATGCTGAGCACTGACACTTACCAAGCCCTTGATACCAGATGTGCCTCCCGCTCATGGTACTTACCTGCTGGGCTGGAGAGAGAGGATGGAGAGGACCGTGGAGGTCCCAGTAGCTGAGGAAAAGTCCCCAGGGGTATAAACACAAAAAGTTACTCCCCTGGTGACAGTACCAGAGCAACACAAACTATTTATTTATCGGGTTGACGGCCCATAAGGCTGGAGCTGGGGAATGCCCTTTGGTGCTGGGGCAGAGGAGACCGTGAGGAACACGTGCCCTTCGAGAAATTTCTTCTCTCTTGGAGGACTTGGCTCCTTTCCTGCCTGAACATGGGGGACCTTGGGACTTCCACGGAATACTCACTGCTGGTGGTGGCTGCTGAACTCCGTTGGGTGTAACCTAGAGGGAGAGGGAGAGAAGCTAGTGGGTGAAAAATAAAATGGAGCTGGGTGTATGTGTGTGTGTGTGTGTGTGTGTGTGTGTGTGTGTGTGTGTGTTGGCGCACTGGGTTAAGCGCCCGGGTTTGAGCCCCCGGTCCCCACCTGCAGGGGTTAAGAAGCTTCATGAGCGGTGAAGCAGGTCTGCAGGTGTCTCTTTCTTTCTCTCCCCTTCTTTCTATTTCTGTCTCTATCAATCAATCAATAAATAAAGTATATAAAAAAGAACTTTTTTTTTTACATTTTTTAAAGTATTTGTTTTGTTTATTTATTCCCTTCTGTTGCCCTTGTTTTATTGTTGTAGTTCTTGAGGTCGTTGTTATTGGATAGGACAGAGAGAAATGGAGAGAGGAGGGGAAGACAGAGAGGGGGAGAGAAAGACAAACACCTGCAGTCCTGCTTCACCGCTTGTGAAGCGACTCCCCAGCAGATGGGGAACCAGGGACTTGAACTAAGATCTTTACACGGGTCCTTGAGCTCTGTGCCACGTGCGCTTAACCCGCTGAGCTACCGCCTGACTCCCTGAAAGAACATTTTATGGGCCTGGGATATAGTCTAATGGTTCTGCAAAAGACTCTCCTACCTGAGGCTCTGAGGTCCCAGGTTCAATCCCCAGCACCACCATGAGCCAGAACTGAGTAGGGCTCTGGTTTTTTAAAAAAAGATTCCTGCATATGTAAAGAACTCTTACAAATCAGCAAATATAGGGTCAGGGAGGCAGCATCATGGTTCTGCAAAAAATAGTAATTAAAAAAAAGACTTTCATGCCTGAGGCTCTTAGGTCTAAGATTCAGGACACAGCACTGCCATTAGCCAGAACTGAGTAGGGCTCTGGTAAAAAAAAAAACAACAAAAACAAAACAAAAAACAACAAAAAACCCCTCACATATGTAAAGAGTTCTTACAAACCAACAAGAAAAAAACCAGGGTCAGGGAAACAGTATATAATCTTTCAGCAAGAAGACCCTCTTGTCTGAGGCTCTGAACTCCCAGGTTCAATCCCCAGCACCACCATCAGCCAGAGCTGAGCAGGGTTCCGGTCTCTCTCTCTCTCTCTCTGTAACTCTCTCTTTCTAATAAAAATAAAACAACAATAAACATTAAAGCAAATTTGACTAAAAATAACCAAAGGGGGAAGGTGGCAAACCACATAGATGTCAGGGTTACCCTGGTGAGTCAGATGGGTTCTCACAGGGCAGGGGGGGGTCTTCCATGAGCAAAGTTCCTTTTCTTTAGGAAAAGAATCCCAATGATGACGTCAGTTCAACATGAAGTAGGGACCATGAAGTCCACCCCTTAATGGGTACCTTCAGCAAGCACATCTCTGGCTGAGACCCTCAGGGCCAGGTGAGGTGTGTGATCTCACAACGGTGGGAAGAGACAGAGACATTCACTCACCATCGACGTAGAGGCTGTTGGGGTCCAGGGTATAGGGGCCCAGCTGGGTGACCCCATGGGTCTCACGTCTCAGCTCCCAGAACAGCTGCTCCCTGTCCAGACTGGGGCCCAGGGGGTCAGAGCGGTAGGTGCAGATGGCGTCCACTCTGGTGCCTGATTTGTGCTTCTCGGGCCTGGGGAAAGAATGCCCAAATGGACCATTCACCACCTCTGCACCTGTCCCTTCTTCCCTCTTTGTTCATTAAAAAAAAAAAAAAGTAGATACAGTTGTTGGTCCATGTGTAAAATGTCTTAGTTTTCTGCAAAACATTCTCACCCCAGCCTAAGTCCTCCTCCACCATCCTGTACCAGGACCTGAAAGCCCCCCCAGTCCCCCCAACCCCAGAGTCTTTTACTTTTGTGCAAAACATCAACTCCAATCCAAGTTCTGCTTAGTGTTTTCCCCTTTCTCTTCTTATTTCTCAACTTCTGTCCATGAGTGAGATCATCCCATCTTCATCCCTCTCTTTCTGGCTGATCTCACTTCACAGGATTCCTTCAAGCTCCATCCAAGATGGGGTAGAGAAGGTGACTTCATCATTTTTCACAGCTGAGTAGTATTCCATTGTGTGTCTAGACCACAACTTGCTCAGCCCCTCATCTGTTGTTGGACACCTGGGTGGCTTCCAGGTTTTGGCTATGGAACCAAAGTTTATGAACCTAGGTTTACACAGATCTTTTTGGATGGATGTTTTGGGTTTCTTAGGATATATCCCCAGGAGAGGAACTGACATTTATTTACGTATTTTTAAATGATTTTTATTATCTTTATTGATTGGATAGAGACAGCCCGAGAGGGAAAGGGGGAGACAGAGGGAGAGAGACAAGAGAGACACCTGCAGCCTTGCTTCACCACTCGTGAAGTTTTTCTCCTGCAGGTGGGGACTGGGGCGCTTGAACCTTTTTCTCCTGCAGGTGGGGACTGGGGCGCTTGAACCTGGGTCCTTGTGCATTGTAACATGTGCGCTCAGCCAGGTGTACCACCACCCAGCCTGTATTTATTTTTACAAAGAGGCAGAGAGGTAGAAAGAGGCCAACGTTTTCTTCATTGTGGTGGGTGCCTGGCTTGAACCTGGGTCTTTGATATGGCAAAGCAGTTTACTATCTAACTGAGCTATTCACTATGAATCCACAGCTCCTGGTGACCATTTTTTCCTTCTATTTTTATTTGATAGGACAAAGAATAATTGAGAGGGGAGGGGGAGTCTGGCAGTAGCACAGTGGGTTAAGTGCACGTGACACAAAACTCAAGGACCGGCCTAAAGATCCCGGTTTGAGGCCCTGGCTCCCCACCTGCAGGGGAGTCACTTCATAGGCGGTGAAGCAGGTCTGCAGGTGTCTCTCTCTCTCTCCCACTCTCTGTCTTCCCTTCCCCTCTCCATTTCTCTCTGTCCTATCAACAACGACATCAATAACAACTGCAATAATAAAAAACAAAAAACAACAAGGGCAACAAAAGGGAAACTAAATAAAAATTTTTTAAAAAGAGACAGGAAGGATGGAGGGGGAGGGAGAGAGGGAGATAGAGATAGAGATAGAGAGGGGGAGAGAAAGATACCTGCAAACCTGCTTCACCGCCTGTGAAGGGACTCCCCTGCAGGTGGGGTTTGGGGGCTCAAACCCTGGTCCTTGATCATGGTGACATGTGTACTCCACTCGGTGCACCAGTGCTCAGCACTGAGACACTTTCCATTAACTGATACAGAGGGGTTAATGGTTTACAGTTGACTAAGAAAGTTGTGGTGCCTGTACAAGATGGAGTACTATGCAGCTGTTAAAAATGGCAAGCCCTTTTCAGTACCATTGGGGCCATGTGCTTCCAGGTCCCCAGCCACACATGGTTGTGTTTTCTTTTTTTGGGGGGTGGGGTGAGGTGGGGGAAGAGTCTCACCTGAGCGAGGCCAGCCTGCAGCCTGAATAGAGGATACCCAGACTGCTTTTCCGGAACAAAGGCTGGAGCTATGAGAGAGAAGTGGAGGGGTGAAGGAACCAGGGGGGAGTAGAGTGCAGGAAATCCAGCAGAGGTGGGTAGGAGCAAAAGTAAGGGGGGGGGACGGGACAGGGGTGAGCGGGCGGGACCTAACTAGTGGGGTGGGAGGAGCCTCCTGTTAGTGGGTGGCACCTTGACAGGCTGGTACTAGCAGGAGAGGCAAGGGAATGGGCGTGGCCAGGTTAGTGGGTGGGGCCTGAGCTAGTGAATGGGGCGGTGGAGTGGGCGTGAATGGAGCTGGTGGGCGGGGCCTGGGGGACCTTGAGGAGCCGCTATTGGGCAGGGCAGGCAGAGTGGGCGTGGCTGCAAAGTGGGCGTGACTGGGGGCTGGTAGGCGGGGCCTATGTGGGCCCCTGAGTGGCTGCTGCTAGTGGGCAGGGCAGGTGGAGTGGGTGTGGCTGGCCGTGGTGGGCGGGGCCTAGGGGAAGCCTAAGGGCTGTTGCTATTGGGCAGGGTGTGTGAAGTGGGCGCGGCTGGCACTGGTGGACGGGGCCTGGGAAGAACCCTAAGGGGCAATTGGGATGTGGAGTGGGCGTGGCATGTGAAGTAGGCGTGGCTGGCACTGGAGGAGATGGGCGTGACCAGCATGAATGGGTGGGGCCTGAACTGGTGCTATTGGGCATGCCCTGGCATTGATGGCCAGGGCATGGGCATGGCTGGGGGAGCAGAAGAAGTGGGTGGGGCTCTCACCAGACCCTGCAAGATCCTCTGCGTGCTGTTGAACTTCCAGGAGCCGGGGTGCAGCATGTCATCCTCAAAATACAGGTTGCTGATGGTGAAGTTGAGCGTGAAGGGGACCAGGGAAGGGACCCAGGTTGCTGGGGTAGAGAGAAGGAGACAAACAGAGCTCAGTGAGTCCAGCTGGACTCCGAGGCCACCTCTGGGGACAGAAAGGGCGGGCCTGTGAGCTGAGGAATCTGTGAGGGCTTGGCCACCTGGGTTAGGTAAGGAGTCGTATCAAGTTTCTGGGGAAAATGACCCTCTGGGACTGGGAGCATGTTAGTGGGGGTCACAGCACGTGAACGCCCCTGGCCCAAAACCAGGATCCGTGGTCTAGAGTCTGTTGGACTCTTAATTCAGACGTGAAAAATGAACAGCCCTGGGGCTGGTCTCATGGTGTGTTGGTTAAGAAAAAAAGAAAGGGGAGTTGGGCGGTAGCGCAGCGGGTTAAGCGCACGTGGCACAAAGTGCAAGGACCGGGACAAGGATCCTGGTTTGAGCCCCCGGCTCCCCACCTGCAGGGGAGTCGCTTCACAGGCGACGAAGCAGGTATGCAGGTGTCTGTCTTTCTCTCCCCCCTCTCTCCATTTCTCTGTCCTATCCAACAACGACGACATGAATAACAACAACAATAACTACAACAATAAAAAAGGGCAACAAAATGGAATAAATAAATATTTAAAAAAAGAAAGAAAATATATAAATTCAGTTTCAGCCAACATTTCACACTAAAAAAAGTCAACGTTTCCATTTTATAAATAAAAAAATTTTTAAAGTCAATTTGACACAAACCATTAATTTCAGGATTGTAAACTTTTCTTTCTTTTTTCTATCTCTTTTAAATTGTATTGGGTGAATTCACGATTTACAGTAAATAGAGTTGTTGGTCTATGTGTAAAGTTTCTCACTTTTCTGCAAAACACTCTCATCCCCAGCCTAAGTCCTTCTCCTCCACCATCAGCACCAGGACCTGACAGCATCCCCATCACCAAACACACAGAGTGTAATGCACCAGTCTTTCTTTCTTTCTTTCTCTTTCTTTCTTTCTTTCTTTCTTTCTTTCTTTCTTTCTTTCCTTTCCCTTTCCTTCCTTCTTTCTTTTCTTCTTTCTTATTAATGAGAGGGATAGGGATAGGGATAGTGAGAGAGAGGGAGAAAGAGAGGGAGAGGGAGAGAGGGAGGGAGGGAGAGAGAGGGTGGGAGGGAGAGAGGGAGGGAAGGAGGGAGAGAGAGAGAGGGAGGGAGAGAAAGAGAGGGAGGGAGGGAGAGAGAGAGAAAGAGAGAGATAGAGGAGAAACCAGGTGTCACTCTGGTACATATCCTGTCAGGGATCAAACTCAGGACCTCATGAACTGTATCACATTCCGGACCATTCAAATAAATGTTTATCAAATGGACTTCCTTCATATTCCATAGGGTAATTGCTTTAAGATATCTTTAGCTCTTTAGTTCTTTTTTTTCTTCCTTTCTCTTTTTCCTTTTTTCTTTCTTTCCTTCTCTCTCTCTTTCTCAACACTGGGGTTTCACCACTCTAGACTGACTTTTTCAGAGAGAAAGACAGAGACAAAGATAGACAGACACAGTGGAAGAGACCACAGCACCAAAGCTTTCTCCAGTGTGATGAGGTCTGGGCTTTAACTTAAATTGTGCCCATGATGAAGGTGAACTATCTTGTGGCTCTGACATCTTTCCTTCCTTCTTTCCTTCTCCTTTCTTTCTTTCTTTCTTTCTTTCTTTCTTTCTTTCTTTTGTTCTTTCCTTTCCTCCTTCCCTCCCTTCTTTTGTTCCTTCCCTCTTTCCTTTCTCTCTTTTAGTTGTTTTATTTATGAAAAAGAGTGGGAAGGGGAGAACCACCACATCCCTCTGGCATATGTCATGCCAGGGATTGAACTCCAAACATCAAGCTTGAGAGTCCAACGCTCTCCACCAGAGACTTCCACTCAACCTTCACGGCAGCATTATGCCCGCTGAGCAGGTGAGGTCACTCAACCTCCAAGAGGTCAAAGTTCAAGGTACTGACTGGCTCAAGGTCAGCAAAGCCAGACAGGTGAAGAGGTCCCATCCTGACTTCCGGCTCTTGAGGAGATCAGAGTCACGCAGAAGGATTACAACTCCTCTTGAGTTCCTTTCCTTACATCCTGTCTCAGACCCCAGCATGGAGCCAGACCCTGGGCTTTCTAGAAGACACTAGAGAGAGGGGGAAGGAGAGATTGAGAAGAAGGAGAAGGAGCAGAAGAAGAATGAGAGAGAAGAGAAGAAGAAAAAGAAGAAGAAGAAGAAGAAGAAGAAGAAGAAGCAGAAAAAAGAAGAAGGAGAAGAAGGAGAAAAAGAATAAGAAGAAAAAGAAGGGGGAGAAGGAAGATTGAGAAGAAGAAGGAGGAGAAGAAAGAGATTGAGAATAAGGAGAAGAAAGAAAGAAAAGGAGAAGAAGAAGAGAGAGAGAAGAAGAAGAAGAAGGGAAGAAGAAGAAGAAAGAGAAATTGAGAATAAGAAGAAGGAGAAGGAGAAGAAAGAGAGAAGACGAAGAAGAAAGAGAGATTGAGAAGATGAAGAGAGAAGAAGAGAGAGATTGAGAAGAAGAGAGAAAAAGAAGGAGAGAGAGAGAGGGAGAGAGACGGAAGTGTCACTTACCTGTTGGGCTGGAGAAGTGGACTGGCATCACAGAAGTCCTGGGAGAGAGCAC
>NW_026647658.1:0-79412 GCF_950295315.1 Erinaceus europaeus | reverse complement strand
CCCCTCTGTCTTCCCTTCCTCTCTCCATTTCTCTCTGTCCTATCCAACAACGACATCATCATCAACAATAATAACCACAACAATAAAAAACAAGGGGAACAAAAGGGAAAATAAATAATAATAAAATTTTTAAAAAGTTGTAAAATGTTCAGATGTTTGGATTAGCAAAACCTGATCAATGATCATTTCAATTAATTCAAACCAAAGACTAGCAATACTTAAACACCTGGTACATAAAGCACACTCATCACAAGGACCTGGGTTCAGGGGGTGGGGGGTGTGCTTCAAGAGCAGCACAGCAGTATTAAAATGCTCTCTCTCCGCTCCCTCTCTTCTCATTCCCTACCCCTCCCTCTCCTTTCTCCTTCTTCTGTTATTCTCTCTCTCAAACAATAACACCATGGCTACAGGGACTAATGGAGTCATGCAGGCATTGAGTCCCATCAATAACCCTGATGGAAAAATATTCTTATTTATAATGTAACTAATAAATATTCACCTAACACCTTTTTTTATAAAAAATTTTCAGCTGAACTATTGGGCTGCTGGAAGTCATGATGTGTTTTTCTATGCAAAAATGCATCATGACTTTTCCAATCTAATAGTTGATACAAACTGTAATTTCACGATTCATTAGGTGAATATTCCTAGGAAAACTCTACTTAATACTGATAAATTTTAAATCAAATGTTAATGTAATAGCTTTTTAATGTTTTATGTTTTAAATGAGTAACATCCATAAATGTTACAAATTATGGTGTTGGGGGGGTATTTTAAGAATTAAAATGGAGGGTCAGGGCAGTGGCCAATTGACAGAGCACAAGTTACTATGAACAATAAGCCAGGTTCAAGCAACCTTCTTGAGCGGTGAAACAGTGCTGCAGGTGTCTCTCTCTTTCTCTCTCCCCCTTCCCTCTTGATGTCTGTTTCTAACCTAAAAATAATACATAAATAAGTAAATATTTTAAGAGTTAAAAGTGGATAGTACCAAAATTTAGATAAATAAAAATACTTTCTACAATATTCATGTAACCAGACTAAAAAAAGTTTTTTTCAATGTAATTACATGATAATGTTTAATGTGCACATTCTACACAAATAACATGTCATGAGGGAGATAAGTCATTAAAAAACAAACAAAAAATCCCAGTTACTTCTAAGCTAGGAAGAGTTGAGAACTATAACCCAGAACTGGAATCTAGGCTTTCTGTAGCTTCTTACTAAAAACTCACAATTTAAAGTTTCAAACACATAATTTGGTGTTTTCCTTCAAACTAACGGCTATTAATTACTTTAGAATCATATAAACTTTTGAGGATCTGATAAGGCTGCATCCTCATTTAATTCCTAAATTGTACATTTCAGAATATACATAAAAATAAATATCCAGTGGTCTGGGAGATGGCTCAGCGGATAAAGCCTTGGACCCTCAAGTGTGTGGTTCCAAGTTCAATCCCTGGCAGCACATGTACCAGAGTGATGGCTTGTTCTTTCTTTCTCTCCTTTTATCTTTCTTAATTAATAAAGAAATATAATCTTACATAAATAACTAAATATCCAAGGGCATAGGTTCAAGCCCCCAGTGTCCACCTGCAGAGGTGAAGTTCAGAAGTGGTGGGGTAGTACTATAAGTATCTCTCCTTCAGTCTCTCTCCCTCTCACTCTCATCTCTATCAAAAAAAGAAGAGAAAGGGAGAAGGCAAAAGGAAAGAAAAAGAATGAAAAGGGGAAAATCAAAAAAGAAAAAGAAAGAAAATTATGGTCACTGAGGATGGTGGAGCTATGTAGGCATTAAGCACCAGCAATAATCCTGGTGACAAAATTATTTAGTTAGGAAATTAATTTTTAAAATCCACTGTCAATCCAACTAGTCCTAACTATAGCGTTTGCTATAGACTTTTCAGAAAGCAATGTATCGTAAAATAAGTTTATTACTGTCTTCAGTATCCTGTAAGTTTTTTATTACTCAGCTTAGTTAACAGGTATCCTTATGGATAATGCTACACATAAGAATGGAGGTGAAAACATTAATGTGAGCAACTACTAGATCTGACCCTTTGCTCCATAGAACTGATGGATCAATAGTTTAATCTACGTAACTTACCTTAACAAAATCTCTATCAGTCTTCTCCTTCCATTCTTCTCCGAACACAGTAGAAAAGGATCCTAAAGCTAAAGAAACAAATAGCATATTCAGTAAAAACTAGATTATTTCTAGGTCCACCTGCATACCAGATGTCAGCTCAGAAAACAAACAACAAAACTAGTATAGCCATGGGCTCTTTGGAATATAACTAAAATAAGACTACTAACTACTACAAAACAGAGATCCCCCCCAACTCTTCATATGAATCTTTCCAACCTTTAGGTTCATGACTAGTCAACAATTTGTTTAGCTCTCTATGTTAACTCTTTATTTGGCCAACAGGTTCCAGAATGCTAGCATGATGCCAACTGGACTTCCCTGGACAGACGACCCCACCAATGTGTGCTGGAGCCCCACTCCGCAGAGCCCTGCCCCACTAGGGAAAGAGAGAGACGGGTTGGGAGTATGGATTGACCTGTCAACGCCCATGTTCAATGGGAAGCAATGACAGAAGCCAGACTTCCCACCTTCTGTACCCCATAATGACCCTGGGTCCATACTCCCAAAGGGACAAAGAATAGGAAAGCTATCAGGGCATGGATGGATACAGAGTTCTGGTAGTGGGAACTGTGTGGAGTTGTACCCATCTTATCCTATGGTTTTTGTCAGTGTTTCCTTTTTATAAATAAAAATTAAAAAAAAAACTAGATTATTTCTTTCATTTCACTTCTTAATAACAGCAGGTTTGGAAACAGAAAAAAGGCTAAAGCCTAAGATATATACCCTTGCACACTTGAAGTTCCTGGGTCCAGATTCAGTGCTACCTACACCAGAGCAGCAGGACGGTTTTCTCTCCCTGCCCATCTCATCAAAACTCTACCTCCATCATATAGAATAAAAGAAATCTTTTAATGTATGTATATTTTAAGATACACTATTCATGGGGTCGGGTGGTAGACCAGCGGGTTAAACACAGGTGGCACAAAGCGCAAGGACTGGCGTAAGGAACCCAGTTCAAAACCCTGACTCCCCACCTGCAGGCAGGGGAGTCACTTCACAAGCGGTGAAGCAGGTCTGCAGGTGTCTTCTTCTCCCCGTCTTCCCTCCCTCCCTCCACTTCTCTCTGTCCTACCCAACAGTGACGACATCAATAACAACAACAATAATAACTACAACAATAAAAATAAGGGCAGCAAAAGGGAAAATAAATAATAATAAAAAAATTTAAAAAAAATAGACATCAGGAAAGATGTAATTGTCATGCAGGCACCAAGCCCCAGCAATCAGACTCGTCACAAAAAAAAAAATTACTACTACTAATACTAACAACAATAATAAAAGATATACTATAAAATTACTTGCAGTGGGGGCCAGGTGGTGGCGCACCTGGTTGAGCACACATGTTACAATGCGCAAGGACCCAGGTTTGATCCCCTGGTTCCCACTTGCAGGGGGAAAGCTTCACAAGTGGTGAAGCAGGGCTGCAGGTGTCTCTCTGTCTCTCTCCCTCCCTATCACTTCCTTCCCTCTTGATTTCTACCTGTCTCTATCCAATAAATAAATAAAGATAATTAAAAAAAATTACTTGCAGTAATTAGAAGTTATGGTTAACTTCTGTATAGTTTTCAACTGTAACATTTATAAAGTTTTCTCTGTAACCTGAAAATACACAGCTCATTTTCATAATATGATACAAGTAATGGAGAAAACAATGAAGAATACACTGCACTCAGTTTCATTTGTAGAGGAGAAAATATTAAAAGTCAAACAAAATCTAGCTAAACATCGTAATTTTAAATCTTCATATTAATTTCACATATAATTGTAATTTATATTTCAAATGATATAGGACAAGTGAATCTTTAGAAATAATTTTCACAAATGAAAGCTCCTATCAGGAATAGTTTAAGTTCTATATAGCTTGTTCATGTTCCTTCATGAATTATTTTAGGAGAAAAGTCAAACGATCCATTTGGAACAGCTGCCCCCACGTCCCACAACAAAGGCTCAGGTGTATCAATCCGCATTAGGTTCACTTTTTTGCTAGGTCGTATTGACAGTCATGGCACCAGATAGTAAAGCAGTATCATAGAACTGCTAAGTTGTGACAGAATATGCATTTATTTCAGTCATCCACCAGAATAATTCTATAATAAAAGCCTCTTTGGGGATGCAGAAAAGTTTATGGTAGCAAATATAAACAGAAAAACCAGTTTTTATAAAATGTAATTCTTAAAAAGTTAATCTTCTTAAGCAAAACAAACTGTCATGCCTGAGGTTAGCAAAGCCCCAGGTTCAATCCCCCGTAACACCATAAACCAGAGCTGAACAGTGCCCTGGTAAAAACAAAAAACCAAAAAAACTGGTAAGGTTGGGAGTCGGGCTGTAGCGCAGGTGGTGCAAAGCACAAGGATCGGCATACGGATCCCGGTTCGAACCCCGGCTCCCCACCTGCTGGGAAGTCCTTCACAGGCGGTGAAGCAGGTCTGCAGGTGTCTATCTTTCTCTCCTCCTCTCTCCATTTCTCTCTGTCCTATCCAACAATGACAACAACAATAATAACTACAACAATAAAACAACAAAGGCAACAAAAGGGAATAAATAAATAAAATAAATATTTTAAAAAAATGGTAAGGTTATTTCCACTGCAGTCTTAAGAGGTGGCACAATGGATAGTGTTAGACATTGAAGTCTGGGGTCCTGACTTTGATCTCTGGCAGCACCAGACTGATGTCTGGTTCTCTTGATCTCCTCCTATCTCACTCATTAATAAATAAAATCTTTTTATTTATTTATTTATTTTATTTATTCCCTTTTGTTGCCCTTGTTGTTTTATTGTTTTGTTTAACTGCTACCAGGGTTATTGTTAGGGTTTGGTGCCAGCACTACATATCCATGGCTCCCGGTGGCCATTTTTTCTTTATTCTTTCTTTTTCTTTACTTGGATAGAAAAAAAATTGAGAAGGGAAAGGAAGATAGAGAAAAGAGAAAGAGGAAGAGAAAGAAGAGAGAAAGAGAAGAAGAGAGAGAGGAAAAAAAAGAAAAAAAGAAAGACAGACATCTGCAGACCTGCTTCACTGTTTATGAAGGACACCTTGTGGGTGAAGGGGGGAGAGGACGCTCAAACCCAGGTCCTCTCACATTGCAACTCATGCACTCGGTTGGGAACACCACTGCCTAGCCCCCATGAAAGGTATCTTTGAAAGCCAATGTGGATATAAGAAGTCAAAGAATTGGTTTGAAGCATCATGTGAGCGCTCCGTATTAAAAATAATAATAAAAGTGTGTGGGGGGGAGAAACGTATCAAATTTCTATCTCCAAAGTTATTACACAAACTAGAAGTACCAGCTGTTGTCCCTCTACCATATAGTCAATAGTTCTAGGTAGGGTAAGACATTAATTTTCACTTTTATCAGGCTTATTTCACAGTTGTCTTCATATAAAGTGTGATTTTAAGGAGTTCTACTTATATAATCTTAAATCTAATTGGGTCTGAGAATTTGTCTGAAAACTGTCTGCAGAACAATGAACTAATCTGCAAAGGTACAGTTATTTAAAGAGGAGAAGTTGTGAGTCTCCAGGGCAGGTAGGTAGATAGCTCATCCAGTAGTCACGCTTTACCACACATTAAGGACTAGGGATCCAGTCCCTGGTCACTACACATAACACCACACATAGAAAGGTTTCAGAAGAAGTGAAGTGGCTGTGGTGTTTCTCCTTCTCTTGTTCTCCTTGTTTCTCATACTATTTAAAAAAAAAAAAAAAAAAAAAGTCTGCCAGGAGTGGGAGTGGTAGAATCACATAGGTATGCAATTTCTGGTGGCTAAAAATAAAATCATGAATCTATAAAATTTTTCCAGTTGGATACACATAATTTCAGTATGAGGCTAGAGAGATGATTCAAGTGGCAGAGCACTATGACTCTGATGCCTGAAGTTCCTGGCTCAACCCCCTGCATGACTGGTACCCTAGCTTGTGTCCCCCACCCCTTCTGCTTCATGTGAAACTCTCAATCTCCCACTCTCTCTCATAGGGACTCAATAAAATAAGTCATTAGAAAGAGTCGGGCAGTAGCGCAGTGGCTTAAGCGCATGTGGCATGTGCAAGGACCAGCTAAAGATCCCGGCTTCCCAACTGTAGGAGAGTCGCTTCACAGGTGGTGAAGCAGGTCTGCAGGTGTCTATCTTTCTCTCCCCCTCTGTCTTCCCCTCCTCTCTCCATTTCTCTCTGTCCTATCTAACAATGACGACATCAATAACAACAACAACAACAACAATATTAACTACAACAACAATGGAAAACAACAAGGGCAACAAAAGGGAAAATAAAATAAAAAAAAAAAGGAAAACTGCAATGAACATGTCTGCTAGGGGTACATCATTAGTAAAGGATGTGTTTTGCATATGAGGCTATAGGTTTAATCTCTGACAAAATAAACAAATCCAATGACAATTAAAGAACTACTTGGTCAGAATAGTGACCTTGACTTATTAAGAGATTTCACAGAAAATAAGATTTATTAAAAACAAAATTATAACCAGCAAACCCTACAAATAAAAAAAAGGATTGACACTTTGATGAATCTTACTTTGATTATTCTGGGAGCATATTGTCAAATGCAAACATTAAGCTGTTCGTTTAAAAATGGTAGTCAAAGGTTCCAGGTGTCATCAGGATGCCGGCCAGACTTCCCTGGATTGAAGACCCCACCAATATGTCCTGGAGCTCAGCTTCCCCAGAGACCCACCCTACTAGGGAAAGAGAGAGGCAGACTGGGAGTATGGACAGACCAGTCAACGCCCATGTTCAGCGGGGAAGCAATTACAGAAGCCAGACCTTCTACCTTCTGCAACCCATAATGACCCTGGGTCCATGCTCCCAGAGGGATAGAGAATGGGAAAGCTATCAGGGGAGAGGGTGGGATATGGAGATTGGGCGGTGGGAATTGTGTGGAGTTGTACCCCTCCTACCCTATGGTTTTGTTAATTAATCCTTTCTTAAATAAAAAAATAAAAAAAATAAAAAATAAAAATGGTAGTCAAGGGACCAGGTGGTGGTGCACCTGGCTGATGGCATGCTACAATGCACAAAGACCGGGGTTCGCCCCCTCATCACCTCCCCCCACCCCACCCCACCTGCAGGGCGAAGAAAGCTTTGCGAGTGACAACTCAGTGTTGCAGGTATCATTCTGTCTCTTTCCCTCTAATGATTAATAATAATAATAAAATTGAATTTACTTATAAAAAAAAATGGTCGTCAAGCAGCTCAAATGGTGGAGCACAGGACTTGCATGGTTCATTCTGATACTAAGTGAGTGGTTCCATGATTCTCTTCTCTTTTCTTCTCTCTCCCTTTCTATCTCATGGACATGGAGGGTGATCTGGTTGCAACATCTGTCACCCTATTTATTATCATGGTTGAGTGGGCCGATCTGGCTGGCTAGGCAGGTGCCCCCTTGCTCCCTCACATTGCATGTGCGCCCCTCCTAAAGTTGCGTGCACTGTTCAAGAGGATGACCTTCCACAATCAGACAGACCAGCATTCGGTCCAGAGTATAGGAGTGGCTGTGCTCCCCTGCTAGAACCTTAAAACAAGCTTTCAGTGTCCTTTCTATCTCATATATGAAATTATCTCTCTACATGTGAAAGAAGTAAGATAAGCTTTAATAAAAATAATTAGAAATAATAGTCAGCAACAAAAATATGCTTCAAAAATGATTTTTTTCCCAAGTCTTGGTTTTTTTCATTAGAATTCTGTATAACAATTTTCTCAAATCAAGACACTCATATCATTCTATAAGAACCCTAGAATTTTTTTATTTCAAAAGTTCTAGTCAGACTAAGTGACTACTTAAATGTCTAAGGCTAGCAAATTACAATGTTGAAAAGAACATTTAACATAATAAAAGCAAATGAAGAATGTTATATACTAATATGTTTTCTTCTTTAAAAATGTTAAAAAACCTTTTAACATTTTTATAAAATGATAAAACATTACGTTCAGCTTAAAACTTACTGTCATCAAACACCCCAGCATTAGCAAGTAATAAAGTGATGATTTTAGGGTCTTTTTCGAGTTGCATCACGTGTTTGCTTTCATTTGATAGAAGAGTGCATACATTAATAGCAAAGTCCACTTCATTCGGGAGTCCAGATAACAGTGAAAGCACCAATTTATTATAATCATTTGGCGAATTGAAGTCCATAGATAGCCCATAACTTTGACGCAGATAATCTAACAAAAAACAAAAACAACTTAAGTAAATTAAGTATACCAAGTACACCAAGCAGTATGGTTAAAAACTTCTAAATACAGAGAATAAGTTGTTTTCTATTGCAAAATATAAACTGAGTAAGAGATAAATGAGTTCAACTTTCTAAACTCCTTGAGTTAAAATTACATTCTTTGGGAGTCAGGCTGTAGTGCAGCGGGTTAAGTGCAGGTGGAGCAAAGTGCAAAGATGGGCTTAAGGATCCCAGTTTGAGCCCCTGGCTCCCCACCTTCAGGGGAAACGCTTCACAAGCGGTAAAGCAGGTCTGCAGGTGTCTGTCTTTCTCTCCCCCTCTCTGTCTTCACCTCCTCTCTCTACTTCTCTCTGTCCTATCCAACAATGACAACAACAATAATAACTACATCAATATAACAACAAGGGCAACAAAAGGGAATAAATATTTTTTAAAAATTACATTCTTGAAAAACATTTGCATACACAAGTTATGTATATCCTTTCTTGAGGATCACTACCAAAACAGTATTGTACCACTACATAAATTAAAATATTCTAAACTTTTTACTGTCATACACTATAAGCCATGGAGAGAGCCTCCTATGAAATTTTGTATTGATTTCAATTTTAAAAAATTTTTTTTAATCAGAGCACTGCTCAGCTCTGGCTTACGGGGGATTGAACCTGGGACTATGGAGCCTCAGGCATAAGAGGCTCCTTGCATAACCATTGCATATCTACTCCTGCCCCAAAATTTTCAACTTTTTAAGACATACTATCCTACCTTCTTGATCTAATTACAGGGTAATTATTCCTCTTTTAGGTCAAGTTTATCGTGACATAATTAATATGGCAAAATTTATAACTTTTAGTTCTCTATGAGTTTTGATGACTATAGTATCTAAAATTAACCACAAAGAAAAAATAAAGTATTTTCATCACTCCAAAGTTCACTTCTTTGTAGTCAAAGTTTTCCTGCCTTTACCCAGGCAATCACTTATCTAATTCTATTCCAATGGTGTTCTTTAATTTCAAAATGACAAATAAGATTTATAGTTATATATCTTTTGGCATTTGAATTTTGTCACTTAACAGAATAATTTCCAGGTGTTTTTCTATCAGTACTTTGCTCCTTTTTGTAGCAATTGTCACAATTTATTAATCTGTTAACTACCTCAGGTACACATGGATTGCTCCCAGTTTGGGGTACTCAGATACATAACTGCTATGAACATTTACATGCAGGACTTTTGTGCAGATAGTCATTTCTCCTGAGGAGTTAGCTGTGACATACATAAGTAAAATAACATAAGTAATAAACTATTTTTACAAAGTAGCTGTTAATATCTTGCATTTTCACTAGCATTGTACAGAGAGTTCCTATTGTTCACCATCCTTGTAACTATTTAATACTATCAATGTTAAATACTATGAATGCAAATCACTTATATATGAGATGTGTTTTGAAATATTTTCCCCTCGGCAGCATTTTGCTATTTTTTTTTTATTTCCTTAATAGTATCTTCAAAGAACAAAATTTTACATTTTTATTAATACTTTGTGTCCTAAGAAGTTTTAGTATTTTTCTTTCATTTTTTAATGTTGTTTTTTTTAATATTTATTTTATTTATTTATTCCCTTTTGTTGCCCTTGTTGTTTTATTGTTATAGTTATTGTTGTTGTTGTTGTTGTTGGATAGGACAGAGAGAAATGGAGAGAGGAGGGGAAGACAGAGAGGAGGAGAGAAAGATAGACACCTGCAGACCTGCTTCACCGCTTGTGAAGCGCCCCTGCAGGTGGGGAGCCGGGGTTCGAACCAGGATCCTTATGCCGGTCCTTGTGCTTTGCGCCACCTGCGCTTAACCCACTGCACTACAGCCCAACTCCCTTTTCTTTCATTTTTAACTTTTTTGGTAGCACTGCGGTCCTGTACATACACAATGCTATTGCTCCTATGGAGGTTTTTCTTTCTTCTGCATACAGAAAGAGAGGAGACAGAGAGAAAAGAGGGATAGATATCACTGCACTGCTCCATCATCCAAGGAAATAGAAATACACAGAGTTGGAACGTGCACTTTAAGGACAGTAGTACAATGACTCAATGTAGGAATACTCTATATTTACCTGGATTAGATAGTGGTCATTAGACTTTAGGAATAGGTAATACTGGTTATGCAAAGACTTTCATGTCTGAGGCTAAGATGTCCCAGGTCCAACCCCCCACACCGCCATAAGCCAGAGCTGAGCAGTGCTCTGGTTAAAAAAAAAAATTAAAAAAAAAAACAAAAACAGGTACCACCTAATAATTCATTATAGTTTATATTATCAGAATAAAACCATTTACAACATCAAGTAGTGACTTCAAATACTCTCCATTAACTCAGTTCTTGGAGTAGTAACTACACATTGAAGGATGAAGAAATATGGAGTCCAATTCAACATGAAAGAAATGTTGAAATGGATAAAGTAAAAGCAAAAAATAATAATTAGTGATATTGCCACAAGTAAAAGAGCTTACATCTAAACTTACCTATAACAAACTGGGACTTGTACCAATGAAGAAGAATAATACCTAGAAAACTGTAAATTTTAAAAAGAAAGTACACTTGAAGTTGGGGTGGTAAGATAGTGGCTGCACAGCAGGCTCTCACCTTTTGGTCCCAGGTTCAATGCTTGACACCACTATATACCAGAACTAAGCTGTATACTCTAGTGACTTTCATTAAAATGAGTAAACAAATAAAACAAGAAAAAGCTCTTGAAAATGACACATATCATGCTTAAGGCGAAAGTTGGTAATTGAAGGAGAGACCTTTTCAGAGATTTCTTCCTAGTTCATACAGTTCCAACCTGAGAGGTACTAAGCCCTGTTAAAACTTGTCCATTCTGTCATAAAATTCTCAGGTAAATTATTTGCAATTTGAATACTGCTATTTCTTTAATTACAGATCCTTTGATAGTCGTTATGGGTGGAGGAGACAGCATTATGGTTATACAAAGAGACTCCCATGCATGAGACTCCCAGGTCACAGCTCAGTCCCTACCCCCACTCCAACCCCCACCCCAATAAGCCAGAGTTGACTAGTGCTATGGTAAAAAATAAAAGACTTTAATGAAAAACAAACAAAAAAAATGCATTGCTCCTGGTAGCAAGATAGTAAAACAGTAAAATTATCAGAAACCTTTCTGAGAAATTCTGTTGCTAGGAATCCCTGAAATTCTAGAAAGTCAACAGTGAGTACTCCTTGCTTTCCTAGACCTAATGGCCCATTCTCCTCATTTCAGTGAGGAGTCTGATTAAACTGACCAATCAAAGCAATTAGATACATCATAACTTGAAATTGTAAGTATTTATAATTATCAAAGTTCCTACAGAGCAGGGGAAATAGCATGATGGTCTTACAAAGAGACTTTCATGCCCAAGGCCCCAACCACCAGAAACCAGAGCAGAGCAGTGCTGTTAAAACAAGCCAACAAAAGAAAAAGTTCGGTAGTAGGGCAGTGGTGCACAGCGCAAGACCTAACTTAAAAATCCCAGTTTGAACCCCTGGCTCCCCACCTGCAGGGGATAAGCTTCACAGCTGGTGAGGAAGGTCTGCAGGTGTCTTTCTCTCCCCCTCTGTCTTCCCCTCCTTCTCTCCATTTCTCTCTGTCCTATCCAACAATGACGACATCAATAACAACAGCAATAACTACAACAATAAAAAGCAACAAGGGCAACAAAAGGGAAAATAAATAAAGTATAAAAACAAAATTAAAAGAGTGGTCTGGGAGGTGGTGCAGTGGATTAAGTTAAACATCGGACTCTCAAGCTAAAGATCTAACTCAAGATCCTGAGTTCGATCTCCAGCAGCACATGTACCAGAGTGATGTCTGGTTCTTTCTCTCTCTCTCTCTCCTATCTTTCTCATTAATTAATAAATAAAACCTTTAAAAAAATTAAAAAAAAAAAAAGAAAAAGAAAAAGTTCCTGTAGCCTGTAAATGGGCCCTAAATCCAATTCAACACTGATCTTCAATCTCTACAAAGTTGTATTATCCCAAGGATTTAATTGTTCTTGTGTGCAAAGTAAGGAGTTAATTCATAGGCTATGTCCATTTTTCATATTCAAAACTGTGGATCTGTATCTGTTAACTTCCATCGACATTACCTGATACACTGTGTTGCTGGTAGTTGTAGGAAGATGGAATTGCACCAATAGGAAGTTGTGGCTTTGGATTGCCTGGTGGTACCTCATCATCATCCTCCCCAAAATGATGAACTTTCTCATACTTTTCTAAGTAACTGAAATAGAAAAACACATGAGATATTTTAAAATAGATGGTCTTACCACACATACCTTTTCTTTCTCTCAATTAAAAAATGCTAATGAATACACCAAACTCTTGTTATAGAATAGTCATTTCAGCATTAATTCTTGCAGAACAATTAATATAGCAGTTCTTTTCATTTTTCCTTTGGTGATTACTAGGACTTCAATGGGTCAACTTTTTCTGAGAGATAGATACAAAAACATAAGAAAGAGGAAGAGAAGAAAAGACAGTACACCACGAAAGCTCCTGCTCCTTCTTTTTGCCACCAGGGTTACCACTGGGGCTCAGTTCCAGCACTAAGAATACACTGATCTTGGTGGCCACTTTTTCTTTTTTCTTTTTTTAAAATTATTATTGGATAGAACAGAGAGAAATTGAGAGAGATGGGGAAGATACAGAGGGGGAGAGAAAGACAACTACCGACCTGCTTCACCACTTATAAAGCAACTTCCATGTAGGTGGATAGCTGGGGGATCGAATTGTGGTCCTTGTGCTTTGTACCATGTGTGCTTAAGGCTCCCAAAGCTTCATCAAGGAGGTGGGAGTGGGAGCATGAGTAACATATATGTCAGAGTAAGTGCACTAAATGAGATGCTTCATCAGCCTATAAAAGCGATTTTCCATGTTACCCAAAAGACCACACCACTACACAAACAGAAATATATGTGTCCCCACAACATCTCCAACATTTGTCACTCCTGTAATTTTTAATGTATGACATTCTCACAGGAGTGAGATGGCATCTCATTGCTGTTTTTATTTGCATTTCTAACAAACAGGAATCTGGAAATTTTTTTCATATGTCTGTTGGACTTTTGTCTATCTTCTGTAGTGAATATTCTGTTCAGATCCTCTATTTTTGGATTGGGTCATTTGCTTTTTTGTTACTAAGTTTGGTGAGCTCAAGGTAGCTCTGTGGTGAAATGGATAGTACATTGGACTTATAGCGACAAAAACTTTGAGCTCTTTATATATTTTGGTTGTTAACTTCTTATCTGATATATGGCATGTAAAAATGTTCCTGGGGCCGGGTGGTGGCGCACCTGGTTGAGCGCACATGTTACAGTGTGCAAAAAGCCAGGTTGGAGCCCCCAGTCCCCACTTGCAGAGGCAAAGCTTCACAAGTGGTGAAGCAGTGCTGCAGGTGTGTCTTTCTATCTCTCAACCTCTCTATTCCTCCCTTCCCTCTCAATTTCTATCTCTATGCAATAAATAAATAAAAATTTAAAATATAAAAAAAGGTTCCCCCATTCTGTGAGAAGTCTATTCCAGTGATGGTTTCTTTTGCTGTGCAGAATAGAAGCTTGTGTACACTTATGTTCATAGCAGCACGATTTGTAATAGCTAAAACCTAGAAACAACCCACATGCCCAACAACAGATGGATGGCTGAGAAAGTTGTGATATATATATATACATATATATATATGTATATCTATACATATATATATATATGTTCAATGGAATACTACTCAGCTAAGCATAATGAGCCCACCTTCTCTGCTTCTCTGACCCATCCTGCATGGAGCTAGAAGAAATTATGTTAAGTGAGATAAGTCAGAAAGACAAAGACAAGCATGGGATGATCCCACTCATAAGCAGAAATTGCAAAAGAAGAATAGAAAGGGAGACGCAAAGCAAAACTGACTCAGTTTGGAGTATTGCGCCAAATTAAAAAAACTCTTGGTAGAGAGTGAGGGTAAATCTTAAGTTTTATTATCGGGGAGTAAGGGTAGGAACACAGACATTTGGTGGTGTGAATGGTACTAATATACACTCCTATTAAGTTACAGTCTTATAAATCACTAATCAATAAGAGAAGGAAAATAAGGTTGAATATCTCAAACTTTTGGTGCACAGACCCCAGCTCTGAGAATATAGTCCTTCAATATAAGCACTTAAGGTTTCAAATTGGTAACCTGGTATTTCAACAGTGGACTTAAATTGTTAATACATATTTTTTTTGCCTCCAGGGTTATTGCTGGGGCTCACTCAGTGCCTGCACCATGAATCCACCGCTCCTGGAGGCCATTTTTTTCCCCTTGTTGTTGTAACCTCATTGTGGTTATTATTACTGTTATTGTTGATGCCATTCGTTGTTGGATAGGACAGAGAGGAATGGGGAGAGGAAGGGAAGACAGACAGGGAGAGAGAAAGAATGACACCTACAGACCTGCTTCACTGCCTGTGAAGCGACTCCCCTGCAGGTGGGGAGCCGGGGGCTTGAACCGGGATCCTTACACTGGCCCTCGTGCTTTGTGCCACCTGTGCTTAACCCACTGTGCTACTGCCCAACCCCGTTAATACATTTCTAATAATGACTTTTTTCTTTGAAATATTAAATCACCTATAACCTTAGACCTGGGAGGCTAGAAGCAACTGGTCTTATCTGTATATTAGATACAGCTATTTGTAAATAGCATTAAATGGCATAAACCATGGGGAGATGTTGTATGATATACCAAACTCAAACCATGGGATTTTCAAAGATAACCGAATTTCCAAATAACATGGTTATAACAATATCTATTGCCTTCTTAAACCTTAAGACAGCAGGAACCTTCCCCCTTCTCTATAAAAGCCCTATTTCACCCAATCCTGGAACCTCTGGGGTGGGGCTTGTTTTCCTTCTCTGCTACTCTCCATTCATGCCATCTGACACTGTATCTGCTGGTCTCAACCAAATCAATGCAATCAGTACCACCTCGACATGTTTCACTTTGAACTGTGTCCAGAGATGCCAGGCCTGGAAAGCCAACCCTTCAGTCCATTACTCAGGTGAGACCTTTCCTAGCTCATAGGACTCTGTAATTCCATTTTGGATGCTGCACTTCCTAACAAAGCCATAGAACCTAGATATAGGACAGGGCCCATGAGAAGAACACACGTGTGTGTGTGTGTGTGTGTGTGTGTGTGTGTGTGTGTGTGTGTGTGTGTATATATATATATACATATCCATAAGTTAGGGGAAACCATATACCTTAAACTAAAAGTGTACAGTAGTTTGTAGTGACTCAATAAGTGCAGCAAGCAAGCAGACCTAAAAAAAGACACCATAATGTACTTAATCAAATAATTTCTATTTAGACCTAGATACCCTCCTCAACTACTTCCTATTTCACTTCCCTCAATCACTCCAAGGCTAACCTTGTCAGATAGAGTAAGGACTACAAAAGCTGGGTAAGGACAACAGACCAGCATACTTTAATGATGGCTATTTTGGCCACTACCAGGCCGTCCCGTCATTCAGGGCCCTAGTCAGGGAATCCTGGATTCTCACATAGGTGATGGGCCTAGACCTCTAACAGATCCTTCAATCCACTCTCACTGGCCACTGGTCATCTCCATCAGGAAAAGCATAGTGGACCCCCTTGCAGGCCTCTACAGGACCTTGCCTTCAATGTGGAACAACAATGGTAGAGACTGCCTCACTCTCCGAAGGGAGGCTGGGTCAACTTACTCTGCCACTCAAGGAAGACTGGTCCCGCCATGAGTACAGCCTAGATTGTTCCTAGCTATGACCACAGAATTCGAGCTCAAACATATGGGGATGCAGAGGTCACAAAGGCTCCTGTGCTGAATATGGGCCCCAGAAGCCAGACCTTCCAACTTTTGCATACCACAATGACCTTGGGTCCATGCTCCCAGAGGGATAAAGACTAGGAAAGCTATCAGGGGAGGGGATGGGATACGGAGATCTGGTGGTGGGAACTGTGTGGAGTTGTACCCCTCTTGTCCTACAGTTTTGTTAATGTCTCCTTTTTTAAATAAGTAAATTAAAAAAAAAAAGTTCAAGAAACCCAGAGGGTCCCAAACAGAATTAACCCAGCCTTAAAGACACCAAGATACATCATACTAGAATAGAAAGGAATAAGAATAAAGAAAGAATCCTGAAGGCTGCAAGAGAAAAACAAAGAGTCACCTACAGAGGAAAACCCATAAGATTAGCAGCAGACTTCTACACACAAACACTACAGGCCAGAAAAGAATGGCAAGATATCTATCGAGTGCTCAATGAGAAAGGCTTTCAAACAAGACTACTATATGCTGCTATGTTGGTATGCATGAGACTCCTTCTGTTTCATTTGGTTTAAATCCCCCCTGCTTAACACTATTCTATTTACATAACCACTTCATTCTATTTACATAACCACTGTTAACAAGCACTACCCTCCCTCTAGGGCATTGGTTCAATCCCCACTGTTTCATGGTATGTTTTTGCTCCACCCTGATCCTCTCTTTGTCACACTCTGATTTTCACCAGTCACTTTTCTCTCCACCCTCTCTATGTCACATCCTGTTTCCACCTACTTGGCAAGTATATATAAAGACAGCATTGTGAGTTTTAGAGTACTTGAGTTTAGATTAGCTCGGCTTAGATTGTGCTGCGTCCTGCATGAATAAAGAGATACTGCCTACAGCTCAACCATGAGTCCCTGGTCGTCTGTTACCGGCCCGTGAAGCCAGCCCGGCGAAAACGACATAACCCGTCGAAAACAACACTGCTAGACTGCCATTCAGATTAGATGGAGGAATAAATCAATTAAAAAAAAATAAAGTTTTTAGAAATTCTGGTACAGGGAAATAAAAATATTAATGTATATAAAGAATAAATAGCCTGTGAAGGAACATTAATACTTAGACATGTACATGAGCAAAAGCCCAGAAACCACCCACATATTTTGTATATATCCAGGGCAGAATATCAGTGAATATTCATACAGTAAATATAATATAGTATGTTACCCCTCTTTTGGTAATCACCTCTAACTATATCTCTGTATTGTTAGGTTTACTTTTATTTTAATAAGTGCTTCTTGCTCTATTCATTAAAAAATATATATGCTATACGACAGTTAAAAGAAAGTTAACAGAGATAAAAACAGAAATAACTGCCATGCAAAAATAATTTCAGAAGACTCTAAGTCCTTTATATGAAAGTCACAAACAAGCAAACGATATTTAAATATATAATTTTGAGTAGTAGACAAGTATGTGGTAAAACTAGGAAGAAAGTCAGTAAGGGATACCTGGAAAATAGCATGGGGGTTAGGAGTAGATAACATAATGGTTATGCAAAGAGACTTTCATGCCTGAGGCTCTGAAGTCCCAGGTTCAATCCCCCACGCCACCATAAGCCAGAGATGAGCAGTGCTCTGGTGTTTCACTCTCTCTCTCTGCATCTCTCTCAAAAATAAAATAAAATAAATACTTTAAAAAAGAAAAGAAAATAGCATGGAGGAATCAGGCGGTAGCGCTGCAAGTTAAGTGCACATGGCGCAAAGTGCAAGGGCCTGAGTAAGGATCCCGGTTCGAGCCCCCGGCTCCCCACCTGCAGGGGAGTCGCTTCACAGGTGGTGACGCAGGTCTGCAGGTGTCTGTCTTTCTCTCCCCCCTCTGTCTTCCCCTCCACTCTCCATTTCTCTCTGTCCTATAAAACAACAACAACATCAATAACAACAACAATAAAAACAAGGGCAACAAAAAGGAATAAAAAAACATTTTAAAAAATAAAATAGTATGGGTTTATATCTGTGTAGAGAAATGTAGCTAATAAAGAAATACAAAAGGCTTGAAAGGCACTGGTGTGGTTTTACTTTTTTTTTCTTCTTGGTTTGATGTGCATATATGTACAAGAACTGAGTGTCTTGAGTGTATCTCACAATTTAAACGTGTTTAAAAATAAGAAAAAAGATTTTAAAAGAGTCATACGGTAGCATGGTGGGTTAAGCGCAGGTGGTGCAAAGTGCAAGGATCGGAGTAAGGATCCCGGTTCAAGCCCCCCACTCCCCACCTGCAGGGGAGTCGCTTCATAAGCAGTGACTTAGGTCTGCAGGTGTCTATCTCTCTCTCCATGTCTCTGTCTTCCCCTCTTCTCTTCATTTCTCTCTGTCCTATCCAACACAATGATATCAATAACAACAAAAAACATCTGTCTTCCCCTTTCTCCATTTCTCTGTCCTATTCAACACAATGACATTAATAACAATAACAATAACAACAACAATAAAATAACAAAGGCAACAAAAGGGAATAAATAAATATGTAAAAAAATTTTAAAAATAAGAAAAACAGTAAATTATTTTGAACTTTCCAACAGATATTGCCATTGCAATGTAAAATTTCCAACTGCAGAGAAAGACATTCTCTCTAAGTTGTAAATTTAGAAAAACTCCAGCAAATTTCCTAAAATTGCAGGTGGAAGTCTATAAATAAATACTAGACCATGGGGAGATGAGAAATTGAACTCATGTAACAACTGTCTTGTAAATCATAATTTCCCTAGTAAATTACTTTTTTTTTAAAAAAAGCAAACTAGAAAATGGAAGTATATTACAGAGTAGGAGACCACTTACTAAGTGTATTTTAACATGAATGAGGCCCGGAGTTAAATTTGGCAACACATAGGAGCACCGTGGACAGCTCCAGGGTTGCCCATTTATAGTGGAGTAGTGTTATGCTCCTCCAATAAAATAAATATATGGAACAACTGGACCCAGCAGACCACTCTGTAGCACTGTATATGTGGGAGGGTGCTCAAAGGTATCATTTACTGAATAAACGCAAGGTCCTGAGTTTACCCATGAACATTAACTTAAAAAAGGAACAAAAAGTATTACTACAAATAGACACACATGCACACTCAAGATGGAAGATTTTATTGGTGAAATACAGTAATAAATGCTTCAATACAATTTAGTGACATTAAACTCACATATTATATTTAGAAAAACAATTTGTTCACTTTTCCTATACTAGGTGATCAGCAACATTTTACAAATAATCTGGAAAACAAAATGAAACAAGACACTTCGTCTACATTTTAAATAAAGGAGAAATTTTTAAAGAACGCGTCTAAAAAAGAGGAAAATCCTCCTTTCATCATGTGATTCTGTTGCAGAGATGATTGTACATTTGTCATATGCCTAACTCTCCTATCTACACTATCAGGCCACCCCATCACCTGGGGCCCTAGTCAGGGAGCCCAGGGGTCCCACACAGACATGATGGGCCTAGACCTCTAACAGATCCCTCTCTCCACTGTAACTGGTCATCTCCTTCAGGAACAACAGAATGGACCCCTTTGGGGAGCCGTATAGCACCTTGTCCTCAATGTGGATCAACAATGGTAAGGAAGGATCCATTCTCCAAAGGGAGGTTGGACCACATCCTCTGGCACTCGAGGAAGACAGGTCCTGAAATTAGTGCAGCCTGGAATGTTCCTAGCCATGACCACAGAATGTGAGCTCAGACCTACAGGGATGCAGAGGTTACACAGGCTTGTGTGCTGAATACGGGGCCCAGATCACACTGGTGGGTTTACAGTTAACAATATTTATATAGTTTCCCCATATTTGACAGCTACTCTCTTCCCTGACCCTGATCCAGCTATCTAGTCCTTTTTCCAACTATGACACCATCTCCCCAGATAATAACCTGACTCCAACTGCATATTAGATGTCTGACCCAAGCAAAAACTAGTAAAGTCATGGGCCCTTTCAAATACACCTACGAGCTTTTTCTAAAATGGAGATCTCAGATCTGCAATATTCTTGCCTTTAGGTTCATGATTAGCCAATAATTTGTTCTGCTTTATATCTTAACTCTTCATTCATCAGGTGCTACCAGATGCTACCAGGATGCCAACCTAGCCAGGGGAGATAACCTCACCAATGTGTCCTGGAGACCTGCCTCTCCAGATTCCTGTCCCAATAGGTAAAGAGAGACTCCTCAGACCATTAGAAATGGACCTACTATGTAATTTGCCTATTCCTCTCCTAGTTAATTACTCAAAGAACACAAAAATATGTAGCCAATGTGCCCCTGTTCACTGCAGCATTATTTGTAATACCCCAAGTAACACAGATAACCAATGAAAAAAATGAGTGATTAAGAAAGTTGTGGTAAAATGAACAGCCTGACTGCACATCTGAAAGACCTAGAAGAGGAAGAACAAATGAACCCTAAAGCAAACAGAAGAATAGAAATCACTAAAGTTAGGGCAGAAATCAATAACATTGAAAATAAGAAAACCATACAAAAGATCAACGAAAGTAAATGTTGGTTCTTCGAAAGAGTAAACAAAATCGACAAACCTTTAGCCAGACTCACAAAACAAAAAGGAAGAAGACCCAAATAAATCAGATACTAAATGAAAGAGGAGATATCACAACAGACACTGCAGAAATTCAACATATCATGTGAGGCTTCTATGAACAACTATATGCCACCAAGCTAGAGAACCTGGAAGAAACGAACGACTTCCTAGATACCTACCAACTTCCAAAATTAATTAAACAGGAAGTAGATAACATGAATAGGCCATCACAGCTAATGAAACTGAAACAGTTATCAAAAACCTTCCCCAAAATAAAAGTCCTGGACCAGATGGTTTTACAAATGAATTCTACAAAACCTTCAAAGAAGAACTAATACCTCTACTTGTAAAAGTCTTCCAGAAGATTGAAGACACTGGAATACTCCCTTCCAGTTTCTATAAAGCCAACATCACTTTGATACCAAAAGCAGACAGGGACACAACCAAAAAAGAAAACTTCAGACCAATATCTCTGATGAACACAGATGCTAAAATATTGAACAAACTTCTACAACCGGATACAGCAGTATATTAAAAAGACTGTTCATCATGACCAAGTGGGGTTTATCCCAGGCATGCAAGGATGATTTAATATATGTAAATCAGTCAACATCATCCACCACATCAACAAAAGCAAGACCAAAAACCAAATGGTCATATCAATAGATGTAGAGAAAGCCTTTGACAAAATACAACATCACTTTATGATCAAAACACTACAAAAAATGGGAATAGATGGAAAATTCCTGAAGATAGTGGAGTCTATTGATAGCAAACCTACAGCCAACATCATACTCAATGGTGAAAAACTGGAAGCATTTCCCCCTCAGATCAGGTACTAGACAGGGCTGCCAACTATCACCATTACTATTCAACAGTGTTAGAAGTTCTTGCCATAGCAATCAGGCAGGACCAAGGAGTTAAGGGCATACAGATTGGAAGAGAAGAAGTCAAACTCTCCCTATTTGCAGATGACATGATAATATACATAGAATAACCTAAGGAATCCAGCAAGAAGCTTTTGGATATCATCAGGCAATACAGTAAGGTGTCAGGCTACAAAATTAACATTCAAAAGTCAGTGGCATTCCTCGATGCAAGCACTAAGTTAGAAGAAGCTGAAATCCAGAAATCAATTCTTTTTAGTATAGCAACAAAAACAATAAAATATCTAGGAGTAAACCTAACCAAAGAAGTGAAAGACTTGTATACTGAAAAGGAAATTGAAAAAGACGCAAAGGAAATTGAAAAAGAAGTGGAAAGATATTCCATGTTCATGGGTTGGAAGAGTTAACATCATCAAAACGAATATACTACCCAGAGCCATCTACAAATTGAATGCTATCCCTATCAAGATCCCAACCACATTTTGTAGGAGAACAGAACAAATGCTACAAATGTTTATCTGGAACCAGAAAAGACCTAGAATTTCCAAAACAATCTTGAGAAGAACAGAACAGAAAACACAAGTAGAACCTGGTCTGGGGTGTATTGCACCTTAGTAAAAGACTCTGGGTGGGTGGGGGGGGTGGGGAGAATACAGATCCAAGAAGGATGACAGAGAACCTAGTGGGGGGTTGTATTGCTATGTGGAAAACTGAGAAATGTTATGCATGTACAAACTATTGTACTTACTGTCGAATGTAAAACATTAATCTCCCAATAAAGAAATTTTAAAAAAGAAAGTTGTGGTAGATACACACAATGAAATACTATTCAGCTATTAAAAATGAAGCCATCTCTTTTGCCACATCTTGAATGGAATTTGAAGAAATCATGGTAAGTGAAGCAAGTCAGGAGAAGGACTAATACTTTTTGATTTCACTCATAGGTGGGACTGAAGAAACAAAGAAGAGAAAATAGAGAAAATAAATCAGAGAACAAAAAAGGAAGGAAGGAAGAATGGAAGGTTCAAAGGGAAAGGAAAGGAAGGGAAGGGGAGGTGAGGGGAAGAAATGGGATGGAATGGGGAAGGGAATGGAGAAGGGAAGGGGAGGGGAGGGAATGAGATGGGAAGGGGAAGGGGAAGAAGAAAGGGAAAGGGAAGGCAAAGAATGGCAAGGAAATGCAAAGGTAAAACTTGAACTGGGTGTATTCTATTACAGCAGGGTCAAGAGCCCTCAAGTGGTCTAGCCACCAGTCCACAGCTGAAGAAGCTTCAGAGAAGATGGAACAGGGCTACAGACAAAAACAGAACAAACTTAATTCAAAAAAGCCCCCTGCAGCTTCACAATCTTTGTCTCTCCTTCTGCATCTCTGCTCTCCCTCTCAATTTCTCTGTTCTATCTATCAGGGAAAATACAAAGAAAGAAAAAGGAAAAAAAAAAAAAAAAAAACCAGAGAGCAGTGGATTTTAGTTCTGGCACCAAGCCCCAAAGATAACCCTGGTGGTAATGAAAAAATAAAGTAAAAGAAAACCAGCCAAGCAGCAGGAGCACTGAAATCATGTAGGCGTCAAATGCCAGTGATACGTTTAGTGATACAGAACATTTTTTTTTTTTTGGTAAATGCATGCTACAAGGACTATAAAGTATTGAGTTCATCTTAACTATACTCAGAAGAGTTTTAAAATTGCTATTTACTTGACTAAATTTGTAGTTGTTGGAGCTTTGTTAAGCACATGTCATCAGCACAAGGACCTTTCTTCCTCATCTGCAGAGGGGAAACTTCACGAGCAAGTACTGCAGGTCTCTCCCTCTCTATCTCCTTTTCCCCTCTCAACCTCTCTGTCCTATCATATAGAAAGAAAGAAAGAAAGAAAGAAAGAAAGAAAGAAAGAAAGAAAGAAAGAAAGAAAGAAAGAAAGAAAAGAAAGGAAGGGAGGAAGGAAGAAAGAAATTTGTAGTTGTACATTATTGCTATTATATTTATTTATAATTTCCAGCTCACAAAATTATATAGCCATTTGAAAAGTTATTCACGTAAGTATAAAAATGTTGATGAAAATAGTACCAAACCTCACTACACAGATTAAAATATTTAAGGTTATACTGAATGGCTCCAGTGATGGAGAATATAAATACTGTTGAGATAAACAAATCTGTAAGTATGGAGGATTGAGATACATTTTACAAAGGAAAAAAAGTCAAACAGATGATACAAGATTTTATGCACAGATCATATTCAACAACCCATGTCTGTGAAGTTCACTATGTGGCCAAGAATAAGACTCCTACAGTGGTGGCATAATGCACCTGAAGCCAAGAATCTCTTTCGAACAAAATAGTAACCTGTTTGATGAACAACCAAATCTCAACACAATTATCAATACTTCCACTCCAAAAATCGTTCCAAATGCAAAGTGAATAATCATAAATCAGATTCAAGGTCTAGCCTGTTGAGTTATATTTCTCATAAAAGAAATGAGTACAGGGCTAGGCAGTGGTGACCCAACTGAGCATAGAAATCAGCATGCACAAGGATGCAGGCTTGGGCCTCAGGTCCACCTGTAGAGTGGTGCAGCAGTTCTCCACAGCTGTCTTTCTCCCCTCTCCCTTCTCAATTTCTCTGCCTATGTCATAAAAAAAGAGGAGAGGGGGAAGGCCAACGGGAGCAGTACATTTGTTGTGCAGGCACTGAGCCCCAACAATAACTCCAGTGGCAGTAATAATAATAAAATAAAACGAGCACAATTTTTCAGTTGTCAAGAAGAGTGTAATCTAAGATGAAACCTCTTCACAGATAATTAGAGGAAAAATAGAAGAGACTATTAAAAACGAAACTTATCAAATGGCATGATATAGCATCATATAATATCAATGACAGGATCTGGAAAAGCAAATACTAGCTTAAGTGCCTACTGAAACCTCTTTAGAGTCAGATAAAAGCATTGATATACAAGGTGTACATACACCAACACTGTGAACACAGGGAACTGTACAGGGATGAGAAGCACTCAACTTTCAGTTCTATTTATCACTAAGAATGCAAATTATAGAATAAGGTTCATTTATGCAGTAAAGTAATAGCAATTTAAAGGAGTATTATCCTCAAGTGCACCAAGGTGGCAACACCAATTAGAAGCAACAACATGACTTTTACTAATTTTCTTAGGGTGAAATTAACATAAAAATCAGTGATTAAGTGTTATATCCCACAGTACTTAAAACACCCAGAAAGTTGTGCTCTCCCAACTCTAAGTAAATATCATTAACACATGAAAAAAAAAATTGTACCCATTAAACAGTTGTATCCATTTACCTTGTCCCCAGCCCTGGTAATAACTGGCTTCTTTACCTTTGGGGTTGGTTTTATGGTTAATACATTTAAATCAGATCATACAATGTGATCTTTTACTTAGAAGTAAAACTTTTCAGACTGAATACCTATATATAACGTGGTGGCTGAATGTCTGTTTTAAATTTTTAAAATAATACTTCAGGGGTTGCTAAGTTGTATGCTAACTCTACATATTACATTTAAATGATTGTCAAACATAAAACACTACGAGAGAGGGGGGGGGAGGGAGAGGGGGGGGAGGGAGAGGGAGAGGGGGAGGGGGAGGGGGAGGGGGAGGGGGAGAGAGAGGGAGAGGGAGAGGGTGAGTGCTGGCCCATGAGCAAGCACAGAGCATCCATCTATCACTCTGGCACACATGACACCAGAGTCTGAATTTAGAGCTCACACCTATGAGTCCCAGCACTTCTTCCACCGAGCCCTGGTCAGACATTTTTTTTTAATTACTTTATTAAGGGATTAATGTTTTATATTCGACAGTAAATACAATAGTTTGTACATGCATAACATTTCTCAGTTTTTCACATAACAATACAACCCCCACTAGGTCCTCTGTCATCCTTTTTGGACCTGTATTCTCCCCCACCCACCAACCCACCCACCCTAGAGTCTTTTACTTTGGTGCAATACACCAACTCCAGACCAGGTTCTACTTGTGTTTTCTCTTCTGATCTGTTTTTCAACTTCTGCCTGAGAGTGAGATCATCCCATATTCATCCTTCTGTTTCTGCTGGTCAGACATTTTATACAGTGATGGGACAACCTGTCACTTTTGAGGATAGTAATGAAAATGCAAACTTGTTCAACAATGATGAATTAATATACAATATTATCAGCACTGTTTTACAAAATTACAAGGAATGAACAGCTTTACTTTTCTATCCATAAATACATTCTGCAGACAAGGAGATAAATACTTGATTTTGAAGGGAGGGGAAGATAGCATGATGGTTATGCAAAAAGATTTTATGTAAAAATCATCTGTCACTTTATATATTGTTTATTCAAGTACCATAACTTGGATGAAAATATTTTAAGTGTCTAGGAATTAAGGCTGAAATATAATTTAAAAAATCAAAGTTAACGTTCTCCTAGAAAATCTCAATATTAAGTTAAAGAGTCTAAGAAACAGCTTAGTAGTTACATGTCCGCATCTACTGATTACAAATTCTTTTTCATGAAAATGCCTCAGCTGAGACACCCAAGTATTCTGAATAGTAAAATAAAATAATGATGGTAGTGTCATAAACGAAGACTACCAAACACACTACAAACTATCGTGAGTGTTAAGCAGCTTAAATAATAACAAGTTCATCAGATACAGAATATATCAGAAACATGCAGACATATTTAAAGAAATAAAGTCAAAGGTGAGTGATGATCAAATAAGATATAATAGTAGTATCCAACACAAGTCCTGTATGACATTAGATTCCTCAAGGATGGAATAACCATGGCAAACAGAAATTTGAAAAGATAATGGTTATGACTTTCCCAGAGCTGGGCGGGGGTAGTAGCTAGCATAATGGTTATACAAAGAGACTCTCATCCTGAGGCTCCAAAGTCCCACCACCGTAAGTCAGAGCTGACCAGTACTCTAGAAGGGGAGGAAAAAAAAAAAAAAAAAAAAGGAAGTTGGGCCCAAGTCCCAAATCCTCGACGACTTGAGGAATATGGGTCCAGCAATTGGTGTAGTCTAGAACATTCCTAGATATGACCACAGAATGTGAGCTCAGACCTACAGGGATGCAGTGGTACACATGCTCCTGTGCTGAATAGAGGCCGCAGATCAAATTGATGGGGTTTATAGTTAAGGTAGCTATATACTTTTCCCAGATTTGGGAGATATTCCCTTCCCTGATCCAGCTTTCTAGTCCTATTCCCAACTCTGACATCCATCTCCCCAGATAATACCTTTGGCCCACCTCCATGTTAGCTGTCAGGCTCAGGCAAAAATCAATAGAGTCAAGGGCCCCTTGGAATACACCTAAAATAGACCTACTAATTTCTTCCAAAATGGAGACCTTAAATCTCATGTGCTATATTCTTGCCTTTGGGTTCCAGATTAAACAATTTATTCTGCTTTATATCTTAATGCTTTTTCAGACACCAAGTTGCAGATGCTACCATGATGTCAACCTGACTTTCCTGGGCAGACGACCTCACCAATGTATCTTGGAACCCCACCTCTCCAATGCCCTGCCCCACTAGAGAAAGATAGAAACAGGCTGGGAGTATGGATTGCCCATGGTCAACAGAAGCAATTACAGAAGCCAGATCTTCCACCTTCTGTACTCCATAATGAACTTGGGTCCATGCTCCCAGAAAGCAATAAAGAATAGAAAAGCTTCCAGTGGAGGGGATGGGATATGGAATCCTGGTGGTGGGAAATGTGTGGAATTGTACCCCTCTTATCCTATGGTTTTGTTGATATTTTCTATTTTATAAATAAATTTAAAAAACAAACACCTTTCCAGAGCTGGAGTGATAAAAAAAAAAAAAAGTATCTAGGGAGTCGGGCAGTAGCGCAGTGGGTTAAGAGCCATGTGGCGCGAAGAGCAAAGACCAGCGTAAGGATCCTGGTTGGAGCCCCCGGCTCCCCACCTGCAGGGGAGTTGCCTCACAGGCGGTGAAGCAGGTCTGCAGGTGTCTGTCTTTCTCTCCCCCTCTGTCTTCCCCTCCTCTCTCCATTTCTCTCTGTCCTATCTAACAACAACAATAATAACTACAACAATAAAAAACAACAAGGGCAACAAAAGGGAAAATAAATATTTTTTAAAAAGTATCTAGTAGAATAAAAATAAATGCATACTAATTATTCTAGCAAGCACTATCATCACTGTCAATATAAGTCCCAGTAATATTATCATTTTAAGCTTATTCTGTCTTATATTAATACACTAACATTTTCTTAGTATAATGCAATGATATGGATAGATAGATAGATAGATAGATAGATAGATAGATATATCATGGTTTACATAGTATATTTCTATCCTCTTACTTTCTATGCATGTGTACCTCTGCATTTAATGCATGTTTTTTATAAATATTTTGAACTCTACATAATTTTTATCCATCTTGACAGCCTTGCCTTTTGATAGTTTAATTCATTTACATTTCATGTCATTGTTGATAAAGTTGGTTTTACATCTATTTTACAAATCCTTTTTTGTTATTTGCTCAGAAGTTAAGCCTCGTGGTGAGTTTTTTTTTATTGCTGTTATTTCCCTTTTACTTTTTTATTTTACATTCAGTGGATGTTTTCTAATCTATCATTCTGATTTCTTTAGTGATTTCCATCATGTTTCCTTTAGCTCTTTCCTATATGCTTGTTCTAGGACTTTCCATATATATCTTTTCAAATCCATACTAACGCCAGTGAGAAAGAGAAATACACTATTTCTTTTGCTTGCCCCCTCTTTTATATGCGGTTGTTACATATATTACCCCTATAAACATTACAAACTCAACAATAAAGTACAATAACTCATTCTATAAATGTTGTAATTTTATATCAATTGCTATAATCATTACTTTCCACAATTTATGACTTTGAAAGAAATTGAGAGAAAGGAGAACTATATATATATATAGTTTATGTTATATTAGCCTCGTGTTCATTATTTATGGCTCTCCGCACTTATTCATATGGATCTGAGTTAATACCTAGAGTATTTTCTATAGCTCAACACAGTCTTACTAACAAACAACCTTTATGTTGTTATTAGCATATATACTACATTTCTGCATGTTATAGGACCCAGATGCAATATATAAATAGTTTTCACAATTGATTTGAAATTTAAATTAAACTGATTTAAATCAATTAAGAAAAGGAAAGAAATATGAATCTATACTTTATTATTACAGGTGTTCCTTTGGGTGTGTGTGTGAATCCAAATCTCTATGTAGAGTCACTTAATTTCAGTCTAAAGAGCTTTTTTTAGTTCTTTCTTGAAGGGTGGAAATGAGGCCTTGCACATATTGAAATTACAGTACTTCAGACCACTTGTTCATTCAGATGGAGACAAAGAGACACCACACCACCAGAGCTTCCTTTGGTGTCTTAGTACCTCTTGTGTGATGGTGGGGCTCAGTCGTGGCTAAATGGGTGGCAATGCAGGCATCTTACCTGGCATCTCTTAGCACCTCAGGATTTCTGGTAAGGTGCATGTGCTATCCACAAACTCAGTCTAATTACATGAGAATATCTTCCTTTCACCTTCGCTTTGAGAAGAAGTTTCCTTGCATATTGGAGTCTCAGTTGGCAGGTTTACTTTTTCTCTGATAAGCACTTTTGAAGGTGTTATTCCATTGCATTCTGGTTTCTGCCAGAAGAGAAGTCACCTATTAATTCTCCTGCAGTTACCTTAAAGTGGTGAGCTGCTTTTATCTTGGTGCTTTCTCCAGGTCTCTTCCATTATTTTTATTCTGTCTTTTCTCTCTAAACTCTTGGAGTTTATGCCACCTAGAATTTGCTGAGGTCCCACATTCGTAGATTAAATTTGGAAATTTTCATAGTTTCTTTGAATCCTTTTCTCTCTTCTTACTTCCATATTATGTAAATGTCAGTAGTATACTTAACTGTATTCTATATTACTATGAAACTCTTCATTTGTCCTCATTGTTCCTTCTTTGTGTCTGAAAATTACATAATATGTATAAGCTGTTCTTAAATTGGCTAGGTTCTGTCTGACAGTTCCAATCTATCATTGAGGTCCTCTAGTGAATTTTCGATTCATTTAATATTTTTCATTTCCCATTTATTTTTAAAAATATTTTCTACTGTTTATATTAACAGATTTATTTACTTCAAGAATGGGACCAGAGTAGCATGTCAATATATAGCATTGATGTCAACTGGTGGGATGAACCCTGAGGCCCCAGACAGTCAAGTCCCTGCTCTTTTTGTTGATATTCTGCTTTTTATACGCTGTCATTTAAGTTTCATTCACTTTGAAAACCACGGTTTCCAGCAGAATAGCTTCCCTGGAATAGTGTGACAAAGTTCAAGCTCTGTCACCACCGCATTAAGGAAACTTGGTGCTGTGGTCTCTTTTACTCTGTCTCTATCTTTAAAAATAAACACCATGCCTTCCTTTAGTTTTCTGGATATATCTGTAATCACTACTTTGAAATGTCTGCTAAAACTGACATCTGATTAATTTCACTGGCAGTTATGTACTGCCTGTCCCTTTCCCCTGTCTTTCTGGTCTGAGTTACACTTTTCAATTCCTGTGCATGGCTCAAAATATTTTGATGGGAGTTGAGTATTTTACTACATACTCTATCATAGCAACTTGGGAGACCACTTGTCTCTGTCTAAGATTTGTTGTTGTTATTCATTTGTTTAGTCATTGGCTGGCTTATTTCAGCCAAATCAATTCCTGCCTTCTCTCTTTACTGCCAAGAAAGACTCTTATGCTCTTCCTCAGGTAACAGTAATTGGTTGGTTATTCACAGTCACCATAAGTAACTGTGCTTTTGGCAGATCTCTCTGTCTCATTTCCTGGCAAACACAGCTAGTTAAACAACACTAATAGCCAGGTAACTAGTCTCCTGTTTTCAATAATAACCTGAAGTAAAATCTGTACCATAGACTGATCCAAACAAATCTGGGCTCTTCTGAAAGGTCAGTTCCCAGTCAGTGTTTGGGGTTTATTCTGAAGCCAGGAGGTATACTCCAGTTATCTGTTTTCCTGCAAATTACCTAAGCTGTACTTTATCTTTAATGCATCTACAAGTACCCTCCTATTTGCCATTCACAATCTCCATTCTGGTGTTATTTATTTATTTATTTATTTAGGCTCACGGACTGAGCAACCACAACTCCTGGAAAACTTGGCTTTTAACACTTTTTTAAATTTTCAGATAGAGGGAGTGAAACAAGACAGGAGTGGAGAAAAAGAAGGGGGAAGAAAGAACCACAGCCTCACTCACTGTTCATAAAGCTTCTTCATGGGGGTGGGGGTCATGTCACTGGCAGTAGTGGAGTCCTTGTGCAGACACCAGGTCCTAGCAATAACCATGGTGGCGAGGAAGGAAGGAAGGAAGGAAGGAAGGAAGGAAGGAAGGAAGGAAGGAAGGAAGGGAGGAAGGGAGGTTGGTTCAGGGGTGGATGGTGGTGCACCAGGTTAGGTGCACATGTTACAAATGCACAAAGACCTAGGTTCAAGCCCCTGGTCCCTACCTGCAGAAGGAAAGCTTTGAAGTGGTGAAGCAGTGCTGCAGGTGTCTCTCTGTCTCTCTCCTTCTCTATCACCCCCTTTCCTCTTGATTTCTGGCTATCTCTAGTCAATAAATAAATAAATAAATAAAATTTTTAAAAATTAAAGAGAAAGAAAGGCAGGCAGGCTGGGACTGGGAGGTAACTCATCCTGTAGAGTACACACTTTATCAGGTGGCAGGACCAGGGCTGGCACTCAGGCTACTACATGAAATTACATGAAAAGGGGAAGAATCAGAAACAGTGAAGCACTGCTGTGATGCTTCTCCTCTTCTCATTCTCACCTTCTAACTAAAAAATACAGTCTCCACCAAGAGCATTAATATGATGCAGGCATAAAATTTCTAGTGTGTGTGTGTGTGTGTGTGTGTATGGGGTACTTATGCCACTGATGTTCCTCCCAGGCATAATCTCTAAGACATGGCTCTGGAGCTAGCTGTGCACTTGTGAAGTGACAATTCAACTCGGGATTGAAAGGCTGGCAGAGTAGAGGACAACAGCCTCATGTTCCTCTACTTGTCTCTCCTAGTGTGGAGCTGCTGCCTTGGCACGGGTTTCTGGTATTCTAAGTAATCCACACAAGCATGATCACTGCACCAGGAGTGGGAAGTGGGCAGCAGTGAGCCAGTGTCTTTTAGCCCTACCTGCCCAGGACTTGGTCTCTGCAACAGGTAGCTGGGGGAAGGACGAGAAGTGTTGACATCATGCTTCTCAGGGAAATACCCTCTGATTAAGAAGTGGACACAGCGGAAACCCAGTGTTCTTAGCTTCGCCAGTAGTAGAGAGTCTATCTTGCTGATTTCAGAAAGGGGAAAAAAGAAAATCTTGATTCAGTTAGCACAGTCTTCAGATATTTTGGATTTTTCTGTGTTTTGTTTCTTACTGCCACCAGGATTATCACTGGGGCTCAGCGACAGCACTATAAATCCACTGCTCCCAGAGGCCTTTTTTTTCTTTTCTATTTTTTTAAATTTTTAATATTTATTTATTTTCCCCTTTGTTGCCTTTGTTTTTTTATTGCTGTTGTTATTGATGTTCTCGTTGTTAGATAGGACAGAGAGAAAAGGAGAGAGGAGGGGAAGACAGAGAGGGAGAGAGAAAGATAGACACCTGCAGACCTGCTTCACGGCCTGTGAAGAGACTCCCCTGCAGATGGGGAGCCAGGGGCTCGAACCAGGATCCTTACACAGGTCCTTGAGCTTTGTGCCATGTGCGCTTAACCCACCTGACTCCCTAGTTTCTATTTTTATTTCACAAAACAGAGAAGAATTGAGAGAGGAGATAGAGGTAAAGAGAAAGACAAACGCCTGCAGACTTGCTCCACCACTCATGAAGCTCTGCCCCCTACAGGTGGGGAGGAGGTCTTATACCCAGGTCCTTCCACATGGTGATACATGTATTTAACTGGGTGTGCCACCACCTGGCCCCCTATGTATTTATGCTTTAGCTAATTTTCTTTTTCTTTTCCAAACACAACTACCTTCCACAGAACCCACAGTTCACTGGGAGTGTAAGTTACTTTTTTTTTTTACCAGAGCACTGCTCAGCTCTGGCTTACTGTGGTGTGAGAGATTGAACCTGGGACCTTGGAGCCTCAGGCAGGAGAGTCTCTTTGCATAACCATTATGCTATCTCCCTCCCACCCAGTGACTTATCATTTATACCCAGTCATTAATTTAATGACAAGGATACATAATGAGAAATGCATCAAGTGATTTTTATCACTGTGCAAACATCAAGAAGTGCCTTGAAACTTGGCATAGACTTGGCCTTTTTTTTTTTTTTTCCTTTTTTTTTTTCCCCTCCTCCAGGGTTATTGCTGGGCTCGGTCCCTGCACCATGAATCCACCGCTCCTGGAGGCCTTTTTTTTCCCCCCCTTTTGTTGCCCTTGTTGTAGCTTCGTTGTGGCTATTATTATTGCCCTTGTTGATGCAATTCGTTGTTGGATAGGACAGAGAGAAATGGAGAGAGGAGGGGAAGACAGAGATGGGGGGAGAGAAAGATAGACACCTGCAGACCTGCTTCACCGCCTGTGAAGCGACTCCCCTGCAGGTGGGGAGCCAGGGGCTCGAACCGGGATTCTTACGCCAGTCCCTGCGCTTTGCGCCACATGCGCTTAACCCACTGCGCCACCGCCCGACCCCCTGACTTGGCCTTCTTATAGACAAAATTAAAGTCATTTTGTTCAGGCCTTATTTTTTAAGCAGTAATAGGAAGAATTCACCCATACTCTGGCAAATAATTTTTCCTGCATGATCAGCTTGAGTTTCCAAAAGTTTTTCAGCTGCCTTTACACCAGCACTAATAGATACATCACCCATATGACATAATGCAGTATGTTATAACTCCCAGTTCACTTAAACCAGCATAACTGCAGTAATTTTAACACTGTGATTGGGTACAGCTATTTCTCTGAACACTCGAACTCTGCTTAAGTCATGAATGCTACTGTGATGAGGTGATTGATACGTGCCTCATGAAGGTCCTCCCTCAAATTTGTGTTAATCTCATTGCTTTTAATAAAGTGGATCTAGGGCCAGGCCGTAGCACACCTGGTTAAGTGCTCACATTACAATAAAGTGGGTCCTTTGATAGCTTCCATCACTTAGTTTTTGTTCTGCAAAATGGTAGCTATGGTAGAATGGGATATGCCCTAATGGAAAGCAATAGCCATCACAAACTTTGTACTTTTTATACTCTACTTTATTTTTCACTTTTACTTCTAGGTCAAATCAGTAGATGGGCACTGTAAGTGGACTGTATATGCTTAAGGGTATGTCAGAGAAAGAAATTCAAAATTAGATCAAGCACAGTTAAAGACTAACCATGAGGGAGGCTGGGTGGTGGCGCCAGGACCCCGGTTCGAGCCCCCAGTCCCCACCTGCAAGGGACAGCTTTGCGAATGGTGAAGCAGGGCTGCAGGTGTCTTCTCTGTCTTTTTCCCTTCCTGTCACCCCTTCCCTTCTCAATTTCTGGCTGTCTCTATCCAATAACTAAATAAAAGTAATAAAAAAAAAATTTAAAAAAAAAGACTAACCATGAAGTACTGGTAAATGTATGGGGTCAAGAACTCTTACACAGAGTTGATGCCCATGGAAATGATTATAAACACTGGAAAAGTTAGCTTCTCAAAAAGTTACACATCGGGAGCTGGGTGGTATCGCAGTGGGTTAAGCACTCGTGGCACAAAGTGCAAGGACTGGCTAAGGATCCCAGTTCGAGCCCTGGCTCCCCACCTGTAGGGGAGTCACTTCACAAGTGGTAAAGCAGGTCTGCAGGTGTCTATCTTTCTCTCCCCCTCTCTGTCTTCCTCTCCTCTCTCCATTTCTCTCTGTCCTATCCAACAACAACATTAATAATATCTACAACAATAAAACAACAAGGGCAACAACAAAAAGAAAAAGATGTTAAAAAAAATTACACATCCACTAACTACATTACGCAGTCATTTTACTCTTACATAAATGGATATATAAAATCAATTAAAAGATTTTTCAAATAAAAATGTTCGTAGTAACCTTATTCACAATAGCCAAAGTTTGGAACTAATCTGAGTTATATCTACACAATAAACACTACTCAGAAATAAAACAAAAATGAACTCAGACACATGCAATACCACAGGCAGATCTCAAAATAATTTTATTAGGTGAAAGATATCAGATCTCCCTCCAAAAGAAAAGACCATACTATTTATTTTTATTAAATTATAGAAAATGCAAACCAACATGCAATTTTTAAAAAAGAGTCATTATTGACTGGGGTAGGAAAGTGAGACTAAAGGGGAAAATAAATTTGTGTTGTAACAGGTATGTTCATCATAATTTTGTGGTGATTTTCGCAGCTGTATACTACGCCAAACTTTTAGCAAATTGGAAACTTATACATACATTTTTAGTTTATTGTATTGCAATCACGTATCAACAAAATGAAAGTAATACTGAAGAGAGCCTAGAAAGATAAGCAACAGGGTGGGGGTAGATAGCATAACAGTTATGCAAAGAGATTCATTCCTGGGCTTCCAAAGTCCCAGGTTCAATCTACCACAAGCCAGAGCTGAGTAGTGTTCTGCTTAAGAGAGGAACAGCGAGGGAGAAAGGCAAGCAACAGTGGAAATACTTGCACATAATATCTTGCACATTCAAAGAGCTCAAAAAAAAATTCAATGATAAAATAACCTCATAAGATAATGAGCGTCTGGAGACAACTTACCAAGTAGACAGTGTAGCTTACCAGAACGAGACAGCACCAGGGAGAACTCGATGGTGGAGCAACGCAATAAGTATCTCTCCCTCTCTCTTGCTCTCCTCTCTGTTTTTGACTACAAACTGCTAAACTCTGTCTTATCAGGGACTGAACCTGCGACCTCCAAGCCTGAATGTCTGTTACATAACCACTATACTATCTTCCAGGCTAACTCTCCACCTCAGAAGTAAAATATTTTTAAAAAATCACCCAGGGGGCCACCATGCAGTGGTACTGCACATGCAGGGCCATCTGGGAGTAGGAGCAGGGGGAAGGGGAAGGGGAAAACGGGCAGATAATTTAAACAGTTACTTTAGGAAAGATATACAGATAGCAAATAAAAATAAAAATGCTTGCTAGCACAACTCATTTAAGGAAGTAAACATTAAAAGGTCAGTGATACTACTAAACAGATTTTCAAATGGCTAAAAGTAAAAATAATGAATACCAAGACCTAGCAAGTATGAAGTGCAACCGTGACTCTCAGCCACTGTTATGATTACGCAAAATGGTTCAGTGATTCTCAAAAGCAGTTTATCATTTCTTATAGAATGACATATATATATATATATATATATATATATATATATATATATATATATATATATATATATATATAGTATGGCCCAGTAATTTCCCTTCTTGATATTTACTCAAACGAAACTGAAACTGGTGTTTACACAAAAACTTATATGAAAATGCCAGCACTATTTTTAATCACCAGAAACTGGAGACAACCCAGATTGCCCTGAACGAAGGCATCATAAATTATCTGTAGTATATCCGTACAGTGGAATATTACTCAGCAACAAAAACGAATAGATTATTTATACAGTGACTTATGTATGTACCTCATTTTATTTTATGAAAATAAAAGAGGCTAAAGCTAAAAGACTATAGAAAATTGATCCCATCAATATATTATCAAAATGGCAGTTTGTTTTTAAGGGTTTCCTGATATATTTTTCTTTTTCATTCTTTCAATTTTTGTCTTTATTGTGGGATTATGGGCTTATCGTCGACAGTACAATACAGCAGTTAGCACATGTGTGACACTTCTCAGCTTTCCACATAACACTCTAACCCCTACCTAGGTCCTCCACTATCATGTACCAGGAACTAACCGGACACTCAGCACCACCACCCCACCACCCCTGCCCCGAAGTCCTTTACTTTGGTACATCACAAAATAGCAAACTTATGGGGACATAAATCATATTAGTGGTTGCCAGGGAAAGAAGATGGAATATCAAAGGACAGAAAACAATTTGGGGGATTATGAAAATGTTCTAAATAGACAATGTGGTGCTACTTGCACAACTATCTGCATTTGTCAAAACTCAAAGAGCAGCACAAATGCAAAGTTTTATCATGTGTCAGTTACATTAAAAAAAAAAAAACCACAAGAGAAAATGGTTTCACTGCTTAAATAATTACAAGTGAAAAAATTATAATCACAGAAACTCAGCAATTTGTAATCTATGTCTTTTCTTCATTTAATACAACCAACTATATTTGACTCTTCTAGCAAGTATTGTCAGGAAGCACAAGTTAGGATAGAAAACCAGACTGAGATAAAGTTATAACGAAAGGTTTATTAATAGAAATAAATTTAAATAATTCAGCATATTCTTTTAGATGAACAATTAGATGAGGTGATCACTTAAACTGTTATAATAAGCTGTAAATATTTCATTTTCTATTTTCATAACAGGGCAAAATACACAAGCATACAATGAAAAGTCTTCAGGTGGTCACTTCCATTGGCAATATTTGATAAATGCTAAATACTTCAGAAATGAAAAGGTTCTGATTAGTCATCCTAAACATATGCTCAAATCTGAAAAACAAAGAAACTTCATAATCTATCTTACAAATTAAAAAGCCAAGCCCAGAAACAAAATATGAGTAACAAATTTCAGGGTCTCAATACTCAATAGTAATAACTTCTATGCTTATGCTTTCAATAATTTCTCTCATCCCCAGAAAGGACATTTTATAACTTTAAGAGTTTCATGCTCTACTCACTGAGCTAGCTGGGGTGACGAACATTTTATGACTTTAATGGAATTTACTGTTGCTAAAGTATTTGAGTATACTTTCTGTCTTAAAGAGTCAATAGTAATTGACAAGTTTACTAAGAATTCTCACTGGAGAAGTTGAAGTAGTTTTTCAACACTATACACAAAATGCTTACTTAAAGCAATACTCAGTAAGCATTCAAAAACAGTAGCTGTTATAAATCACAGGTTTGGTTGTTTTTTTTTCCCTCGTTGTCACCACAGTTATTGCTGGGGCTTAGTGTCTGCAGGACTAATCCACTTGCAGCCATTTTTTTCTTTTTTCTTTCTGCTTTATTTGATAGGACTAAAAAGAATTGAGAGGACTTGGGGAGATGGAGGAAGGAAGACAGCCACCTGCAGACTTGCTCTACTGCCCATGAGGTGTTCTTCTTACAGGCTCAGAGCAGGGGCTAGAACCTGCAACCTTGTCCTAATAACAGTACTTTTAAAAGTCAATTATAAAAAAAAGTCAGTTATATTCCTATCATAAAGGTTTCCAAAATGTACTGATAACATTTTTTGTACAATAAAAGAAATATAAGTACCAAAGATATATTTATTTCTTCTCTCTGTGTGTGTATGTGTATATATATATTTCCCCCTCTTTAAAAGCTGTGCTATGCTCTGGTTTATGGTAGTGCAAGGGGTTGAGCCTGAGGCTTTGGAGCCTCAGGCAGGACAGCCTCTCTGCATAACCATTATGCTGTCTCCCCTGCCCTTTCTCTGTCTATAAAATTACTTTCTCTGGGCAGTGATAGCACATCCAGTTGAGTGGAACACACTAATGAACAAAAGGACCAGGTTCAGGCCCCTGGTCTCCACCTGTAGGAGAAAAGCTTCAGAGCGGTGAAGCAGTGTTTCCGGTGTCTCTCTCCCTCCCTTCCCTTCTCTCAATTTCTCTTTGTGCTATCAAATAAATATTTAAAAAATAAAACACTCAGCATTAAATCACTATATATACATACATAGATAATAAAAATAAAGTTAATTTCTCTATGTGTTCTGTAAACTTAAAGGAAATTTAAGAACTGTAACCACTATTTAGAAAAGACAAGTCTTAACAAGTTTCTGAAAAGGTAAAAGCGCAGCACCATCTGCTGGTTGTTGGCAAATTCCTTACTCTAGAGATAAAACTAAGCTGATATGACAATGCTGGATCACAGCATCCAGTTAAACAGCACTGGAGGACACAGGCAGGACAAGGTTAGGGAGACACAGCAAAAGGAAGCTGGCATTCACACTGGGGAGAAGGAACTGGGATTAGGAATTCTAACTGTGTGGCCTTTTACTAGATTGGATTTTCCTAAGTAGATTTACTACCCTGACGAGATTATGACTTGACTTTAAGGAGGCAGCAACAACAAGCAGATAGATACCAAGACCAAAGCAAACAGAAGCAAAACAAGTGAAGTACCTGCAGAGAAGTGTCCCCTTGGACAGGTGCCGTGTTGGTAAAAAGTCAGAATAACAGACATCAACATGTCACTCACTGTCTTAATTCGCCAGTATTTCACAATTACAAAAGAGTAACAAATGGGGGAAATAAGGAAAGATTTGAGAATTACTGGTGCAGGGCAAAGGGACAAATACCCAGACCCACTGCCACATGAAAATACCCAGAGGCAGCGTAAGAGTAGTCTTAGAAAGACATGGAAGATATGACAAGCATGAAGCAAGAGTAAGCCGTAAACAATGAACAAAACATTGGCTGCAAAATTATAATCTCTGAAACAAAGATTTTTAAGTGGTTTAAATAACAGGATGGGTAGAGCTGAATCCAGCCAATGCTCAAAAAAAAATCTGAAGATGAAATACTGGGTTGTTGGAAAAGTCATGATGCATTTTTTTCTGTTTTTCTATTCAAAGGCATGTCATAACTTTTCCAACAACCCAAGACTGAAAGAGAAAAGTAAAACAGTAAGAAGTAAATATCAGTACTTATCTTAAAGAAATGCCACAGCAAGACAATAAATCAAGAACAAAATTTGAAAAAATAATAGTCAACAATTTCACAGATGTGAGATCTCAAACTGAAATGTCTTAAGAGTACTAGGAACACCAGAAAAAAAGTCTATACCTAAATATTGTAGTCAGAGAAGGCCCGAGAAATAACACAGCAATAAGGTAACAGACTGTGCCTGAGGCTCCAAAAGTCCCAGATTCAATTTCCAGCATCACCGTGAGCCAGAGCTGAGCAGTGCTCTAGTCTCTCTCATGAAAGTAAATAAGTTTTTTAAAAACATAATACACATATGAAACATATGCCTTTCAAAGATCAAATAAAACCAGCATTGAAAAGGTCCTGATGAATCACAAGATGAATCCAGTGATGAAGTATGAAAGAACAAAGCTGATTCTGGGCAGTGGCACACCAGCGAGTTCCCGTGTTACTATGCTCCAGGAAGGACCTAGGCTTAACATCACTTGACCCCACCATCAAGGTAAAGCTTCACAAGTGGTGAAGCAGTGCTGCAGGTCTCTCTCTTCTTTAACTCCGCCTTCCATCTCTGTTTCTCTCTGTTCTCTATCCAATAGTTAAGCTAATAAAATATTCTTTATAAAAAGAACAAAATTAAGATGATATCAAGAGTTTTCAAGCAGTACTAGGACAATAAAATAACAATAAAATCTTAGCCTCAGAAGTATTGAGGGAAAGTCCGAATACTTAGAATTTTATACCAAGGTCAATTACTACTTCAATGTGAGTGAAAAGTAAACTTTATCTATCTATCTCAAAGTTTACCACAAAATGACACCATTTCAAATAAAAATTTAAAAAGGTAATCTGGAAAGAAAAAACAATACATAAGAAAATGACAAAATATGGGAAGAGAAACTGTGAGATTTGTTATAAAAATATTGATAGGGGCTGGGTGGTGGTGCACCTGGTTGAGCGCACATGTTACAATGCACAAGGACCCAGGTTCGAGCCCCCAGCCCCCACCTGCAGGGGGAAAGCTTCACAAGTGGTGAAGCAGTGCTGCAGGTGTCTGTCTCTCATCCTCTCTACCTCTCCTTTCCCTCTCAATTTCTGACAGTCTCTATCCAACAAATAAATAAAGATAATAAAAATACTGATAAGAATATGAACTAAAGGGTGTGAAGGTGATCTGGCTAGCTAGGCAGGTGTCCCCTTCCTCCCTCACTGCTCCATATGCGTCCTTCCAGAAGCTGAGAACTCCATCAAAGAGGAAGGCCTTCCCTGAATAGAGACGGACAGGTCTTCAGTGAGGGTATGCAGAGTAGCTGCGCTCCCCTCCTAGAAATTCCAAATAAGCTCTCAAGAATATGAAAGTAAAATATCCATATCCACTTATTAAAAAAAAAAAAAAAGCAGTGGGAGAGTACTCTAAGGTTCCTGAAATTTCTTGGACAAACAGCAGAGGACAGAGAAATTCAATGCAGACACTGAAAGTATATGATATAAGATAGCAAAGTTAAACTCTAACAAATAATCACATTAAATGCAGGTAGGTAAAAATCAGAAAATATATTCAAAGATTAGGGCAGGGTAGATAATGTAATGGTAAAAATCAGAAAATATATTCAAAGATTAGGGCGGGGTAGATAATGTAATAATATGCAAAGGGACTCTCATGCCTAAGGCACCAAAGTCCCAGGTTCAATCCCCTGCACCACCATAAACTAGAGCTGAGCAGTGCTCTAGTTGAGAAAATAATAATAAGCGGGGGGTAGGGTGGGGGTGGGGTGGAGGGTAGCACAGCAGGTTAAGTGTACATGGTGCAAAGTTCAAGGACCAGCTTAAGGATTCAGGTTCAAGCCCCCAGATCCCCACCTGCAGGGCAGTCGCTTCACAAGTGGTGAAGCAGGTCTGCAGCTGTCTATCTTTCTCTCCTCCTCTCTGTCCTATCCAACAACGACAGCAATAACAACAATGATAATAACCACAACGATAAAAACAATAAGGGCAACAAAAGGGGAAAAAGTAGCCTCTAGGAGCAGTGGATTCGTAGTGCAGGCGCCGAACACCAGCTATAACCCTGGGGGCAAAAAAAAAAAAAAAAAGAAAAATTATATAATAAAGGTAATAAGGGGGTCGGGCAGTGGCACCGGTTTTAGCACATAGTACCAAATGCAAGGACACGTGCAAGAATACTGGTTGAGCCCCCGGCTCCCCACCTGCAGGGGGTCACCTCACAAGCAGTAAAGCAGGTCTGCAGGTGTCTCTCTCTCCCTATCTTCCCCACCCCCTCTCAGTTTCTCTCTGTCCTATCCAAAAAAATGGCCACAGGAGCAGTGGATTCGTAGTGCAGACACCAAGCCCAGTGATAACCCTGCAAATAATAATAATAAAATAAAAAAGAAAATATATTCAAAGATTAAACAAAAAAAATCAAGATTAAAAATGGAAAACATGAACACAAAACAAGCATCAAAGAAAAAAAAAAGAGAGTGAGAAGATGGCAAATAGATAATAGTGAAATAAAAAAAAAAAAAAAGAATGTGAACACACATGCAGCCTTAAAGTCATTAGTGAATATTTGGTGCACCAAGAGAACAACTACTCAAACTCAAAGTCATTATCATGTTTTTGAAAAATTATGAATAATAAATGCTGAATGATTTGAAAAATTCCTCTTTCAAATCCTGATGACATGTGTATTTATGGTATTATAGTAAACAATGAATACAATCCTCTGGGTTTCATAAAGGATAATTAAAAATATCTATCAATCAATAGGTCACAACAAATACCTTGCTACATACCCTTAAAAAAAAGTCAACAAAATAGTGACTAAGTTCACAATATCTAAGACAATAGAATCAAAACAAAATAAATAAGATAGTCTGACTTCTTTCACAATGGTAGCACATTTGACTTAAATATAAACACGATAACCAAAAGGGAAATTTAACAACCTTTTATCTAGGAATTACATGTGCATTAAAGTGGAAATTCTAAATATAGAACTTGGCAAAAAAAAAAACCCATGCCAAAATATGTGAAATCCACATGTACTGGAATGGTACACTCACTTTTCCTTATTTGGAACGAACTCTATTCCATATAAAATAAATCTTTAAAATGAATTAAAAATAGTACCAAGTTCTACGAAATTTACAAATAATATATATGTGTGTATATGTATATATCTGTAAAAGTCTAGGCTTCCAAGTATAAAATTTTTAAGCTGGGGGTCAGACTGTAGCGCAGCAGGTTAAGCGCACATGGCACCAAACTAGGACTGGGGTTAAGGATCCCGGTTAGAGCCCCCGGTTCCCCACCTATGGGGGGGGAGGTATCGCTTTACAAGCGGTGAAGCAGGTGTCTTTCTCTGCCCCTCTCTGTCTTCCCTTCCTTTCTTCATTTCTCTCTGTCCTAACCGCAACAACATCAATAACAACAATAATAACTACAACAATGATAAAAACAAGGGCAACAAAAAATATTTAGAAAATTTTAAGCTATATTTTAAAATGCATCTTAAACTGTTTTAAATTTAATTTAGTTAGAATTCAGTACAAAACTTACCACTTACACATACATCAAAGCTCATGTGTTTATATATAAGATATTATATCGATATGCTGTGGGCAACCTAGTTTTGAAACTAGCCATTACATCCTGGGGAAGCCTCAATGTTTTGTTGTCTATTTCCATCCCTCTCTCTCTCTTTCTCTGAAAAGTTGGCCCAAAGTGGTGAAGCTCTACTGATGACTAAAAAAAAGAAGAAAAAAAAATTATTATGCTATAGTATATTTGTCAGAGAAGCCACAAATTTAAATCTGCTACATTTAAATGAAAATATTCCAAATGGAAATAAAATGTTATACAAATTTCACAATTTCAAAACTGTAGTAACAATTTTGAAACAAGATCTAAAACTTAGATCATTGTGATCTAAGTGAGCTATAAAAGTAATATAGCTATATTAGTGAGCTATAAAACTATTATATATCGAAATCCTTTCAATTTGTGGAAAACAATTGTAATCAAAATACTCATTTTAAATAACGTTACTTGATTTTACACTGTATATCTATTTTGATAAACAACTTGTGTCTACATACTAAACCATATTATTTCTCATTATGGTCTATAGTTATATAAAGCTATTAAGAGACTCAATATTTAAACATCTTTAGGAACATGCTTTAGTTAATACGCTGCAAATTCCTAAACTGGTTGGTTACCTTTTTTTAGAGTAAAACAGGATGCAATAATATATTTAACAACTAAAACTCTATGAAACAAATTTTTGTGTGTAACTCAGAAAGCACCTCAATAACTGGAAAAGTACCTCAAAATACAGAACAGCACGCACTGCATATATATTCATTTACTTTACATATACAACACATATGATGTAGGCGGAGACAGCAAAATGATTATGTAAAAAGTTTTGATGCCTGAGGCTCCAAAGTCCCAGGTTCAATCCCTGGTGCCACCATGAATCAAAGCTGAGCAGTATTCTGGAGTCTGTCTCTCTCTCATTAAAATAAAGCAAATAAAATATATTTTAAAGCTACATATGGCATCTATATAGTGTGCATTCACTTATTTGTATTGGATATTAGCTGACATCTTTATAAATACTTTTGGAAACAGATTCATGGAAAATGATAATAAACATTAATTTGAATTTAAAAAAGAAAGGAATATTAGCAATATCTATCTATATATGACTGTGAAGGGTCTATGCTTTTTTTTTTTTTTTTTTTGCCTCCAGGGTTATCACTGGGACTCAGTGCCAGCACTATCAATCCACTGCTCCTGGAGGCTATTGTTCTCATTTTTGTTGCCCTTGTTGTGGTTGTTATTGTTGTTACAGCTGTTGTTGTTGCTGCATAGGACAGAGAGAAGTAGAGAGAGGAGAAGACAGAGAGGAGGAGAGAAAGATAGATACCTGCAGACCTGCTTCACCACTTGCGAAGCGACCTCCTTGCAGGTGGGGAGCCAGGGGCTCGAACCGGGATCTTGACGCTGGCCCTTGCTGGCCCTTGCGCTTAACCTTCTGAGCTACTGCCCAGCCCCCTATGCATTTTTTTTTCTTGGCTTAGTTCATGATCGAGTTTGTAAATTGTCTGTGAAAGTTTGAAGATGACATTTTCCAACCTTTCTTGTACTGACAAGATTCTAATCAGTGGGGTGGGAGTAGAAAAGATGTGCGCTCTTTAGAAAAAAAGAGTTCTTCCTGACCTCTCTAGAGCCCTACCCCACTATGGAAAGACAGAAACAGGCTGAGGATGTGTCCATGTCCATCAGAGAAGCAATTACAGAAGCCATACCTTCTGACCCCTTAAGGAATTTTCATCCACACTCCCAAGGGGATTATATATATGGAAATTTCTAATGGAGGGGATGGGACACAGAACTCTGATGGTGGGAATTGTATAGAATGGTTCCCCTGTTACCTTGCAATCATGTCAATTTTTATTAAATCATTAATAAAAATAGTATATAAATAAATAAAAAGAAGAGCTCTTCTTTTTGCACTCTGCTCTGATCATTAGAATAAGGATGTGGTGGCAGGTACCATCTACAAATGGATGTCTATGCAGAAAATAGAAAGAAAAAGCTGAAGGGCTCCTCCAGAACTGCATTATTAATCCCAGACTACTTATATTCAGACCACTATGTAAGGGTGCAACACACCCAAGTTATGTTTAAGCAACTATCTCAAAGTTTGTAAAGTAATGAAATTAGTATCCTAGCACAACTGGGAACATCAGCTGTTAAGTTACTTTGTAGAGGATTAGCAAATCTAAGAAGAAGTTAAACTCAATCTACCTTGAAATGCCTCAATGTCTATTTTTCCACAGTAGTAACTTCTTAAGATATGCCCAATGATTTATCATTTCAATTGTTCTTAAGGAAGGAACATGGATTACAGCAAGAGATAATAAGTTTTTCTGTTTATTTAGCGTGGAGGGGGAAGACTTGTATTGTCTTAAAAAAAATCATTTCATCAATGGAAATAGAATTCCTTATAAGGATTTGAAGACAATTCATTATTGTGGCCTTTACATATTCACTGATACAACTATGCTGGGAAAACCTCTGCCAAGGAAATGCAGTTTTTACTGGATCTTCTTATTGATGGGTAAGTAAGTCATGGAAGCACCCTGGTTTATCTGAGGAAACGAAAGAATCCAGCAACTCACAAAAGCATTATGAATCAAGTGTTAGGGGGTGGGGCAGTAGCACAGCAGGTTAAGTTCATGTGGCGCGAAGTGCAAGGACCAGCATTAAGGATCCTGGTTTGAGCCCCCAGGTCCCCACCTGCAGGGGAGTCATTCACAGGCAGTGAAGCTGGTCTGCAGGTGTCTATCTTTCTCTCCCCCCTCTCCATTTCTCTCTGTCCTATCCAACAATGACAACAGCAATAACAACAGCAATAATAACTATACAACAATTAAACAACAAGGGCAACAAACAGGGAAAAAAAAGAATCAAGTGTCAAAGACAGAGTAATCCTCACAATCCCATACTAAGTATTAACAGACTTCACTTAGGGGATTCATGACCTTCAGACTCTTTTCAAGACATCCTTACTGTAGTAACAGATCCTAAAATCATGAAAATTGAATTTTTTCCTCCTCAGCCAAGTTTTTCAGTCAAAAATATGTCCCATGCACCCAAAACTGGGAAATAAATGAGCTTTCTTTCACATTTAGCTCTAAAAAGTTATGTGTTTTTCTTTTCTTTTTAAGATTTTATCTATTTCTGAGAAGGAGAAAGAACCAGACATCACTCTGGCACGTGTTGCCGGGGATCGAACTCGGGACCTCGTGCTTGAGAGTCCAAAGCTTTATCACTACGCCACCTCCCGGACCACAAGTGTTTTTCAAGACTGTGCCAACTGGATCATTCCCCACCCCCAGCAAAATTTTTGCTGACAAGAGCATTTCTTCACAGTAACCATTTAATAAACTTTCTTCACAGTAACCATTTAATAAACAATAAACTTCACAGTAACCATTTGAGTGGATATGAAAGTTGGGAGCTAGTGAAGCCAGGAGCGGAAAGAGATGGAACAACAGCACATAAATGTATTTGGAAAATCCCATGGACAGTCACAAAACACATATCTGTTTTGAAAAGTGTTACACAGAAGAACCATGCTTAACTTCTATAACAAAGTTTCCAAATTGCATTTAAGTCAGAGAACTTCTTCCCCAGTCCACCTAATTAACAATGTGAGAACCTAGCAAAAGGATTTTAGTGAAGAAAGCTAGTCCACCCCAAATTAGACGATGAAAGTGGCCTAGTTATTTTAAGTTTAAACTCCTTTCCCTTGTAACAATAATGAACTGAGCTCCTTAATCCAGGCTGCATTCTGGAAGACTACATCTGTCCAGCAAAAGTAATATTCCAGAATTTTCTCTGGCTATGAGAGTTGGATATTTTGTTAACTTTATAACTTCCTTCACTTTTAGAGACAAAAACAAACCCACAACTTGGATGTTTCAGGGAATAAGAAACATTAACTTCATTTCAAATGCTGGATTATCTTCAAGAAAACTGTCCTATTTGTAGTAAGAATGTTGATCAGTTATACTTCTTTTTAAAAAAGTTTTAACTATCTTTATTTATTGGATAGAGACAGCTAAAAATCGAGGGGGAAGGGAGGTAATAGAGAGGGAGAGAGAGAGACACCTGCAACCCTGTCTCACCACTCACAAAGCTTTCCCCCTGCAGGTGGGGACTGGGGACTTGAAACTGGGACCCTGTGCACTGTAATGTGTGTGCTCAACCAGATGCACTACCACATGGCTCCAACACTTTTTTTCTTTTTTTAACCAGAGCACTACTCAGCTATGGCTTATGGTGGTATAGGGGACTGAACCTGGGACTTTGGAGCCCCAGGCATGGGAGTGTCTTTGCATAACCATTGTGATATCTATCCCATCCAACACTTTTTTATATATTTGGATGAGCTAGGGTTGAAGAGATTTTAACCAGTCCTAATACTGATGAACATCATTTTCATAATTTACAAATGAAGAAAATGTAGAAGTGTCCGAATTAGACGTTAAACATCAACAGAAGATTAGTATAAGACCCTTTCAGGAAAAGAATTTTAACAAGATAGAATCCTAAACATATCCCACTCTCCATTTCCAAGAATCCTTTCCAAAAATTATCCTTTTTTTCCCCCCACCTCCAGGGTTATTGCTGGGCTCGGTGCCTGCACCATGAATCCACCGCTCCTGGAGACCACCCCCCCCCTTTTTTGTTGCCCTTGTTGTTGTAGCCTCGTTGTGGTTATCATTATTACCATTGTTGATGTTGTTCGTTGTTGGATAGGACAGAGAGAAATGGAGAGAGATGGGGAAGACAGAGAGGGGGAGAGAAAGACAGACAGACACCAGCAGACCTGCTTCACCGCCTGTGTTGCGACTCCCCCGCAGGTGGGGAGCTGGGGGGCTCCAACCGGGATCCTTACGCCGGTCCTTGCGCTTTGCGCCACGTGCGCTTAACCCACTGCGCCACCGCCCGACCCCCAATGATCCTTTCTCTTAACCTCACATTCTAGTCACATAAATGTGTTTACAGAAATACTCCAAATTATTAAACATTATAAAGAATTCTAAACTGATCAAACATGGGCACTTCAGTTCGTTTTTAATTTTAAGTACATTTTAGGAATATTACATTTAATCTGACTAGATCCTTTCTCCCATATGGCTTTAGAAACACAGAATAAGGTTCCTAAATTATCTATGTTATTGAACTTAAGTAATATATTTCAAAGCTTAAGGAGGAAAAGGAAAAAAAAAAGCCTCAGAGAGTAGGGCGGTAGTTAAGCGCACATGGTGCAAAGCGCAAGGAGACCAGCGTAAGGATCCCAACTTAAGGATCCCAACTTAAGGATCCCGGTTCGAGCCCCCAGCTCCCACGTGCAGGAAAGTCACTTCACAAGCAGTGAAGCATGTCTGCAAGTGTCTATCTTTCTCTCCCCCTCTGTCTTCCCCTCCTCTCTTCATTTCTCTCTGTCATATCCAACAACGAACGACATCAACAACAACAATAACCACAACAAGGCTACAACTACAAGGGCAACAAAAGAGGGGGAAATGGCCTCCAGGAGCAGTGGATTCATGGCGCAGGCACTGAGCCATAGCAATAACCCTGGAGGCAAAAATAAATAAATGTGTATTTTTTAAAAAAACCTCAAAGATGAAGTTGTAGATATTTCCTTCCAGCATAGAGTTAACAAGATAAATTGTACTAATACAATTAGTACAATTGTAAATACAATCCAACATTTACAAGACTGTAAACTAATGATGGTGTATATACACTAAAGTGAAATTAAGTACAGCAAAAACTGGTTTATCAAATTCATCAGTAACTAGGATTAAGTATTAACCTCTTCTGTAAATTGACAGTCTGATGAGAACTGGTTTTTATAACACTAATCCTGAAAATACTACAAGATTCCAAAGTACTTTCTAAATATGACTTTTTGGTTTGTTTCTTCTGAATAATCCACTTTATCTAAAATTTTATTGAAAGTGTCTAATTCTCTGATCCATCTATTAGTGTGTCACCCATTCCTGCCATTGCTTTTCCTTATCTCAACACCAATCTAAAATGATTGTCCCCCAAACATCATTTTCATCAAGAAATAATGTACCAATATAATAAATAAGACAACAAACAAGATAAACTCACATCCTCTCTGTATGTACAATATATTTACATAGGTCAAACTCCTTGACTTAAACTTTCAAAATGCTCCATGAACTGGTGTCAAACTTTGGTCCTACCTTCCACCAATTATACACACAGACCATCTAGTGCTACACAATTCATTTACACAACTAAAGCACATTATTTTCCTTTTACCTAAAGAAATCCCTCATCTTTTTAAATTAAATCAGTTTCTCAATGCCAAGCACCAGACCTCTTCCTCCTATAAATTCCATTTTACCCTCAAAATGATTTCCTTCTTCTCACACTTCCAATGACCTATTTGGGCATCAATCAACTCATTCCACTGGATACACATTAACTCCTATGCACTGGTAAACATAATATTATAATGATCAGGCCACAAAGATATGTGAAACTGAGTCTCTACTTGCTTGGGTTCACCATGAAATATATTATATTACACACACACACACACACACACACACACACACACACACACACACAGAGTCCTTGCAGCAGTGTATATAATATATAAATGTGAGGTGGAACTCATAAAGAATCTCATCCAGCCACCCACTTGCGGATGACACCAACCTGGCAGACGACCTAGCCAATGTACCTTGCCTGGAACCCTACCAATGGAGTATGGATCGACCTGCCAACACCCATCTCCAGAGGGGAAGCAATTACAGAAGCCAGACCTTCTACCTTCTACACTCCATACAGATCTTTAGTCCATACTCCCAGAGGGATAAAGAATAGGAAAGCTTCCAATAGAGGGGATGGGATATGAAAGTCTGGTGGGGGGAAATCATGTGGAATTATACCTCTTTTATCCTATGGTCTTGTCAATCATTATTAAATCAATAATAAAAAAAAGAGAGAATCTCATCAAGTTACTTGACCAGATTTTAAAAAATAAATAAATAAAGAGGCTTTTTAGAGAGGTGACATTTACACTAAGTTTCAAAGCAAAGGAGTAAGGAAAGGAATTCCAGGCAAAGAAAACAGCACATGCAAAGCAGAAAGGCAAGAAAAATTTGGCCTGTTTAGAGAACTATAAATAGATGAGTATGACTGGAGTTTGAGTTTGGAGTATATTAACTAAAGCCACCAACAGTTACTAACTGCCCATTCACCGAGCCTTCACACAAATGAGCAAAACAAAAGCAAACAGTATATATCCTAGGAGAGGGGAAGGGTGTGGCCCCCCAACTGATTGGCACAATTAGTTTCAACACACAACATATACCTACGATAAACCAGGCACTGCCAGGTAGCCAAGACAGTTTTCACTATGAAGGAGTTCATATTTTATCAGAGCATACAGACTGCCACTTTATGGTAAACAGATTTAACATTTCAAACATCTGATAGAAAAAAACAAGAAAACATTCTGTAACATGTTAAGAACATGTGCTGGTAATCAAGGAAAATAATGTTTATAATGGAGAAGTATAAAATTTGACACTTGGTGAGTTCTCAGTAACTATGAAATAACTACGTAGTAACTATGAACTGAAGTCTTCAAAGTTTTAAATTTTAACACTTAAAAATATGGCTATTTTTTACCACCTCAGGCGTTATTTTTTCACCTGAATTATTCATTAGCCCTCTAATGTCTCCTTGCTTCTGCCCCCTCCCCATCTCTATAAATAACAAAGCATCCAGAGAGGTCCAGATACTGGCATAGCACAGCTCAAAATTCACCAGAGGCTTCAGTTAATGGCAAAGACCTTATAAAAGCCCTTAAAATAATAATAATAATAATGGCCTACACGATCTCCTATTAGACTTTTCATCATTTTGATCTAATCATCTATCTCTATATTTTTCTAGTTACAATTACCTCCTTCCTGTTTCTTGAAAACACCAATCATTGCTCCCTTGCTATTGATTTGTTCACTGTTGCCCCACATATCCACTTGGTCTGTTTGTTCATCTCTTTACAAATGTAAAATTCTTCCCTCTCCTTTAATATGACTGTCATTCCATTCCCTGCACCTATCTCTAGTTATTTGTTTGTTACCTATCTCCTTTCCCAAGCTACAAAGTCAAAAGATGTTTCTCTGCTCTCATTAGTACATAGAATTGTCTGTTTAATGACAAGTGAGTGAGTGAGTGAGTGAGTGAGTGAGTGAGTGAGTGAGTGAATGAGTGATGAATGGTGGTATTCCACATAGTAATTAAAAGTTTGGTCTCTGGAAGCATAAAACCTGAATTAAGTTCCAGTGCCACCACTGTGTTAGTTGTGTGACATTGTGCAAAATTACTTAACTTTTCTAAATATAAACCTTCTCTAAATAATAATCCCATGGGACACTTTTTGAGGATTAAAATAATGCACATTGAGTATAGTGTCTGAAAAGCAGTAAATGTTCAATAAATGTTAGCTATTGTTATGACAATGAACATAACTCTCAAAATGCCTCCTTTAACTTATCACTTCATTTCCAGTATTGTTGTTTTAAAAATCACTGCGCAAAATCCTTGAATCCTCACGTCAGTGCAATAAAATCAAATTACTCTAGATCAATTGTTACCCTATTCTATTCCTTTGCAGTTTACAAAGGGATAGGAAGGCATCAATGTCTAGTTTTGCCTACAAACACTATTTAAATGCCATGTAAAATTTCAGAGAATGTCACAGTTACCACAACATTAGTGTCTATATTCTAAATAGAATGGACTCCTGGTATCTGTTTACTAAAACTACACAAGGTTAAGCTTAGGACCAGATCTAATGGAATGCCATACCACAAATTCTAAATTTTGTAAATACCCATTCTTTCAGAATGTCCCACTGCTGAAAGGTCCATCATACCCACACAGTTCATAAGACAGTGGCAGACAATTGGATACAACTCTGCAACAATGCATCACATGTTGAATTAGGGGCTTTAATAAATTAGTTACCATTCTAAGAAACTTCTTAACCCCAAGACTGTGGCACTAATCAGAGCAGAGAATTAGACTACAGAAGACTAAACTGTAATCCTGACACTTACTACTTATTAGTAATGGTCCTACAAGCTCTTTTTTCACCTAAGTAAGATAGGATAATACCTATCTTGAGTTGTTGTAATAAAAATAAACTAGAATATAGCCTGGAAGGAATGAATAAAAGGCTTAACTCTTTTTTTATAAAGATTTTATTTATTTATTTATTTATTAATAAGAAACATAGGAGAGATAGCTAGACATCACTCTGGTACATGTGCTGCCATGGAATGAACTCAGGACCGCATGCTTGAGAGTCCAATGCTTTTACCCACTGCGCCACTTCCTAGACCACAAAGGTTGAACTCTTTATCATGAGTTCCAAGTTCAATTTTCAGCATCTGATGTGCCAGGGTGATACCCAAGCTCTCACTCTCCTCCTCTCTCTCAATGATAGATAAATATTATAAAAGTCATAAACTGAATTTTGAACTATTTGCAGTACAGGTCTTTTCATTCCTCCCTTTCCCCTAGTACAAGTTTCTTTTAAAATAAAAAACAAGGGATTTTTAAAATAAGCCCAGAATCCTATAGACATTCTCATAGTTTTATTACCTTTGAATTCTTTTCTTCAGACAAGATCATGTTTTTTTAGGGTGGTAAGGCCATAGACTAGTTCTTTTCTTTTCATTTTATCTTTTATTTTTTTAAATATTTACTTAATTTTCCCTTTTGTTGCCGTTGTTAATTTTTATACTTGTTGTAGTTATTATTGTTATTGATGTCGTCATTGTTAGAGAGGACAGAGAGAAATGGAGAGAGGAAGACAGAAGGGGGAGAGAAAGATAGACACCTGCAGACCTGCTTCACCGCCTGTGAAGGAACCCTCCCCCTTGCAGGTAGGGAGCCGGGGGCTCCAACCAGAATCCTTACGCTGGTCCTTGCACTTCGCGCCATGTGCGCTTAACCCACTGCGCTACCACCTGACTCCCCTAGTTCTTCTCTTCATATATTTTTTATAAAGCTACAGTCATTTATATTTGGCAGAAGACAATATAGCATGCCAATGACCTTAGGCAAGACTTTTTTTCAACATCATTTTGTTGGGGGGATAATAGTCTACAGTACAACTATTGACATATGGGACAGTTCCCCATCTCCCTGTGATAGGTGTCTGCACATCACTCCCACGCTAATTTAGGTCCTTCTTTCCCATTGTATACTAGGTCCCCAACCCCTCTCCTTTCTCCTGTTCCTTGCTCCTCCAGCCAGAGTCCTTTGCTCCCATGCAATATACCACACCCAGTCTACATTTCACCTTACATTCTCTAATTTTTCCTTCTCTCTTAAATTCTACCTACATGTGAGATAAGCCAGTATTCATCCTCTTTTTGACTTATTCCACTTAAACTGATTCAGATCCCATCCAAAATGAGGCAAAGGAGATGACTTCATTTTTAATAGCTGAGATACATATTCACAACTTTCTTAGTCATTCATCTGTTGTTGGACATCTGGGTTGCTTCCAAGTTTGCACTAATGCCAAATTGTGCTGCTATGAACATAGGTGTACACAGATCTCTTTGGATGGGTACTTTTGCTTCCTTTGGATAAATCCTCAGGACAGCAATTGCCAGGTCATAAGGCAGGTCCATTTCTACTGTTCTGAGAACTCTCCAGACTGTGTTTTCCACAGGGAATGGGCCAGTTTACATTCCTACCAGCAGTGTAGAAGGGTTCTCTTTTTGCACACATCCTACCAACATGTGTTGCTTCTGTCCTTTCTAATATATAACATTTTCATATGTGCAAGGTGGTTTCTAGTTGTCTTATTTGCAGTTTCTCAGATAATCAGTGACTTTGAACATTTTTTTATATGTCTGTTGGCCACCTGCATATATTCTTTAGTGAAAATTCTGGCCATGACTGCTTTATGACTGAGTTCATAGAATTCTTTATATAGTTTCGCTATTAGTCTTTTGTCTGGTATAAGGCTTGTAATATCTTTTCCCATTCATTAAGATTCCTTCTGTTAAAAAAAAAAATTTTTTAAAAGATTCCTTCTGTTTTGGGAGTCGGGCAGTAGCATAGCAGGTTAAGCACACGTGGCACGAAGCACAAGGACCAGCATAAGGATCCAGGTTCCAGCCCCAGCTCCCCACCTGCAGGGGAGTCGCTTCACAAGTGGTAAAGCCAGTCTGCAGGTGTCTATCTTTCTCTCCCCCATCTCTGTCTTCCCCTCCTCTCTCCATTTCTCTCTGTCCTATCTAACAACGACGTCATCAACAACAACAACAACAATAACTACAAGAAGAACAAAAACCAAGGGCAACAAAAGGGAAAATAAATAAATATATATATAAAAGATTCCTTCTGTTTTAATTCCCTTTGCTGTGAAGAAGCTTCTCAGTTTGATATATTTCCATTGGTTTATTATTGTTTGTGTGTGTTTTTCTTTGCTGTTAGACTCAAGTCTTCAAAGACATTTCCAAAGCAGAGTTGTGTATGAGGTGTTCTTCCAATGTTTTCTTCTATGTATTTGATGGTTTCTAAATGAATGTCCAGATTTTTTATCCATTTGGAGCTGGCTATTAAGCTCTGTGATAAGTGGTGGTTCTGTTTCATTCTTCTACATGTTTCAAGCCTATTTTCCCAACACCATGTCTTGCTAAGACTCTGTTCTCCACTCGGTGCTTTGGACCCCCCTTGCTAGAAATCAGTTGCCCATAGGTGTGGGGACTGGGTAAGAATCTTAATCTTCTTTGCTTTGTAAACTCTTAGTGATAAGTCTCTTTAATGCTTGGCAGACGGCAAATTTAAAAAATATTAGCTTAAAAACAACATATATACTCACTGTGCTTAAAGAAAAAATAATTTCAGATGCCAAAAGTATATAATTACCTAAGTATAAAAAGAATCCTTTAAAAAAAAAAAACCGTAGGATTAATGACTTTTAAAAATAAATCATCTTATCATCTCTTTATCTAGATAATGTGTAAGACAGTCCATCTATTGCTTCCTACTTCCAGTAGAGGTCTCCATCTAAAAAATAATGTACCAAATGGAACACTTTAGTATTCTAGGTTATTTAAAAATAAAAGTCAGTTTTATCAAATACACAAGTTGGTTTTTCAAGAAAACATTTAAAATAAGGTATATTTCCAGCAAATTATTTTCCCAGCAAATTGTTTTTCTAGTGGTTGTTATAAAATTTGCTATTGACTGTCCAGTAACATTAACTTGTCATATAAAAATAATCCTTTAGACAAAAAAGGGGAAGAAATAAGTCTAGTGGATACAAATGATAAATCAAGAGCATATTTGTCACAAACACCTTAATACCTAACTGCCAACAACTTAACACCTATGTCTTGTACATGGCATAAATCGTGAAATCATATTAATATAAAAGTTTTTTTTTTGCAGTAGCAAGGAAACTTCTAACAATCTTCTATCAATACACGCACTCTGCTTAAATCAGGGGAAAAAAAAAGTGGCCAGAGTAATAAAGGCAACCTTGAATTACAGCAATGTTAAGCTAGTTACTACCCTTATGCAATATGATTAAAAGTGTCTGTCTCTGTATGTGTGTTTGTGTCTGTGTGTGTGCACCCTTACTACTCACCTACTAGAAAGCACAAAGTTAAACTACATTTTTTTTTCTCCTACAGCTCTGACTTACAGTAGTGCCAAGGATTAAGCCCAGGACCTATAGGCATGGAAAGCATGGAAGTCTACTGCACAACCTCTATCTATGCTAGCTACTCAGTCCTAGACCACTGGCTTAAAATACCTTTAAGTTCTGAGGCCCCACACGTATGGACATCTAATCTTTGACAAAGAGGCCCAGACTATCACATGGGGAAAGCAGAGTCTCTTCAACAAATGGTGTTGGAAACAATGGGTTGAAACATGCAGAAGAATGAAACTGAATCACTGTATTTCACCAAATACAAAAGTAAATTCCAAGTGGATCAAGGACTTGGATGTTAGACCAGAAACTATCATATACTTAGAGGAAAATACTGGCAGAACTTTTTCCCGCATAAATTTTAAAGACATTTTCAATGAAACGAATCCAATTACAAGGAAGACTAAGACAAGTATAAACCTATGGGACTACATCAAATTAAAAAGCTTCTGCACAGCAAAAGAAACCACTACCCAAACCAAGAGACCCCTCACAGAATGGGAGAAGATCTTTACATGCCATACATCAGATAAGAGTTTAATAACCAACATATATAAAGAGCTTGCCAGACTCAACAAGACAACAAATAACCCCATCCAAAAATGGGGGGAGGACTTGGACAAAATATTCACCACAGAAGAGATCCAAAAGGCCGAGAAACACATGAAAAAATGCTCCAAGTCTCTGATTGTCAGAGAAATGCAAATCAAGACAACAATGAGATATCACTTCACTCCTGTGAGAATGTCATACATCAGAAAAGGTAACAGCAGCAAATGCTGGAGAGGCTGTGGGGTCAAAGGAACCCTCCTGCACTGCTGGTGGGAATGTCAACTGGTCCAACCTCTGTGGAGAACAGTCTGGAGAACTCTCAGAAGGCTAGAAATGGACCTACCCTATGACCCTGCAATTCCCCTCCTGGGGATATATCCTAAGGAACCCAACACATCCATCCAAAAAGATCTGTGTACACATATGTTCTTGGCAGCACAATTTGTAATAGCCAAAACCTGGAAGCAACCCAGGTGTCCAACAACAGATGAGTGGCTGAGCAAGTTGTGGTCTATATACACAATGGAATACTACTCAGCTGTAAAAAATGGTGACTTCACCGTTTTCAGCCGATCTTGGATGGACCTTGAAAAAATCATGTTGAGTGAAATAAGTCAGAAACAGAAGGATGAATATGGGATGATCTCACTCTCAGGCCGAAGTTGAAAAACAAGATTAGAAAAGAAAACACAAGTCGAACCTGAAATGGAATTGGAGTATTACACCAAAGTAAAAGACTCTGGGGTGGGTGGGTGGGTGGGGAGAATACAGGTCCATGAAAGATGATGAATGACATAGTGGGGGTTGTATTGTTAAATGGGAATCTGGGGAATGTTATGCATGTACAAACTATTGTATTTACTGTTGAATGTAAAACATTAATTCCCCAATAAAGAAATAAATTATTTTAAAAAAAAGAAAGAAAAAAAATACCTTTAAGTTCTAAGAATTATGGCGATATGAATTAATACTAAATAGCTACTGAGTGGCCAACTACATAGTTCTTGATTCTATCTTTAGAAATTTAAATAGCTATACTTTGAGGTCTCTATAAAACACTAAATTGCATGCAAAACCTAATATCTACCTCAACTTGGCCCCTTAAATATATAAGACTTGGCAAATATCTATACAACTAGGTCTGCCCAAGAACAAAGAGATCACTACTCAGTTTTTTAAAACTAATAAAACAGTGCTGCATATAGCTACAGATACTGGTGCAAAGTTACTTCAACTAACGCTTTTGGTTTTGTTTTGTTTTTTTAAGATTGTATTTATTCATTCATGAGAAGATAGGAGGAGACAGAAAGAACCAGACATCACTCTGGCACATGTGCTGCCGGGGATGGAACTCAGGACCTCATGCTTGAGAGTCCAAAACCTTATCACTGCACCACTTCCTGGACCACACCCTTTTGGTTTTTTAAAAAGAGGGTAAAGAAAGAATGTTCTAAGAATACTCATAAAAATTAGCAGACTTGAGAGTCAGGCGGTAGCCAATGGGTTAAGCACATGTGGCGCAAAGCACAAGAACCGGCAGAAGGATCCAGGTTGGAGCCCCTGGCTCCCCACCTGCAGGGGAGTCGCTTCACAGGTGGTGAAGCAGCTCTGCAGGTGTCTTTCTCTCCTCGCCTTCTCCTCTCTCGATTTCTCTCTGTCCTATCCAACAACGACAACATCAAAAATAACTACAACAATAATAATTAAAAAAACAAGGGGAATAAATAAATAAATATATTTTTAATTAGCAGACTTTTGGAATCTAACTAATGTCTGACTTTGAGGATCAAATATACAAAGTAACATAGCACATTTAACTTTGTGATGAGTGGCTGAGTGGATTTACCCAAACAACCATATAAAGATTTCTGATTACAACTAAAGTATGAATTTACTTTTCATCTCCACGGAGTGATAATCTTTCAACAAACTTTCAAACTAAAATAATTACTTCTCACCTTGAGAATATAAAAACCAAACAAAGAAAAAAAATCGAAGTCTATAGAAGTCTTAATAATATTAAAATCAAGTAATGAATTCAATTATTGCCTTGTTTTTATATGACAAGTGATACAGTGGTAAGCAAATAATGAAAGAGTAAAGATGCCTTAGTGGCTAGACAGGACAGAAAATGTAATTTTCCACCAAAGTTATCACTTGGCATTTAAGCTGATCTTGTTATTTATATGTCAAATCCCTAGAATGTAAAAGTATTCACATATAAACATAAACCAAACAATGGAGTTTGGGATTTAAAATTTTTAATATTAGTATTAGCTCCTATATTAAATAAATAAAAATAACTACAGGTTTTTAAGGATCGACATTGTTAGATTGATGTTGTGCTATCTCTCATCTCTCTATCTGTCTCTTCTCCCATCCTCTACCTGTATGAAAAAGTGGACTGAAGCAATAAAAAGATAATACATGCACGAGGCACCAGACCCCCCCCCCAAAAAAAAACCACAAGAATGGAACAACAACAACAACAACAAAAAATGACTATCATTGTTCCTAGCTAGGTCAATTCAATATCAGTTATCCTAATGTAACTTATAAGCTTAGTGCAAACCTCATTAAAAAATAATAAACATTTTTTTCTGGAACTAAAATAAACTGACACTGAAATTCACAGAAAAAGAAACATAAAAGAAAATGATGGAAATTGCAATGCCAAATATTAAATAATGCAATGTAAAGCCACATGCTCAACAATTAAGACAGTGTAAGATATTTTGTTGTTGTTTGACACAGGTGCTCCCTGCTCTGGGCCAATATTTTCAAATTGAAAGCAGTCAGGTTCAAGACACTGGTCCCCACCTGCAAGAGGGAAGCTTCAGAAACAATGAAACATGCTGCAGATGTGTCTCTTTCTCTCCCTCTCTATTAGAAAAGAAAAAGAAAAAAAAGTCTGCTGGGCATTGTAGAGTCATAGTGCAGAGACTGGCCAAGGGATAACTTTGCTGGCAAGAAAGAAAAGGAAAAAAGGTAGAGAAAGGGAGGTAGAGGTGGAGGAGGAGCAGCAGGAGGGAAACACAGCACTGATGCTTCTCTAAGTGGTGTACATGAAAAAGCAGACACCCACCCAGATAGGCTGTCCCCAACCAAGATACAACTTCTTAAATCCACAGACTGGCAAAACTTAAAAAGCTTGATAATATAAGAGTCCAGGAAACAGGCACTTTCATATAATGCTGTTAGGAATGCAAAACAGTTCTCTTATAGAGAATTGACACTATTTTTAAAACCATATATGCATTGACTCTTTACATAATCTATCACAACTTTAGGAATTTACTATAAAGACACATCTCAAAAAATGAGAAATCGGATTTGAACAAGGTTACTAGGTTTACCTATTACCCATATGACATTATTTGCTAGGGGATAGCATAATTGCTACGAAAGAATGCCTGAGATACCAGAAGTCTCAGGTTCAAGGCACAGCACCACCACCATAAGCCTGAACTGAGCAGTCTGGTCTCTTTCTGTGTAGCTTTCTGTATCTCTCTGTCACTAAAACAAAGAAATAAATTATTTAGGATGTGACCTAAGAGCTTTAAGCCACTATGGTTAGTAAACTGGGATCATATCCACACAATGAAAATACCATACAGCTGTAAAAAAATAAAACAGAACTGTATGGTTTGGCATGACATTCAAGAAATACTGAGAAAAGGTAAAATGCAAAAAAGAAAAAAGTGTACATTATTCATTAAGAAAAAGAATCCAGTTATGTATCATCTTATTCTTGCAAAAATCAACACAGGAAAGATAGCCAGCAACTAAGAAAGCTGGTTAGCTGAAGAGCAATGGTGAGACTAGGAAAGCAAAGAGGGTAACCTTCAAGACTGCTTTGCCATAAATTTTGATCTCAGAATCGAATCATTTCTACATATTCATAAATAAAACAAATTGGTTAAAGGGACAGGATGAGAAGAAACACAAAACTGAATACATATGGAAACAATTTAACATATTCTAAGGGGAAAAGTCAACCTTGTGATTTTTTTTTTTTTTTTTTACTTTCTTGTCATTATTCCTAGGTTTGACTGCTTCCAGCTGACATTTTTCAGATAGCAAGACCACAGCATTGAAAGCTCCCATGTGCTATTTTCCATGATAAAGCAGTTGTCCTCCTAGGTGAACTATCTTCCAAGTATGAATGTGAATTTTTTTTTTTTAAACCTAAGACTTTTAACAAGATAGATTTAGTCTGAGGACAAAACAGACTGAAAACAAACACATAACCCTACTTGGCAGATTTGTTATTTGCAGTGATATGTGTATGATAATTCTGAAGTATTCTCCCTGCCTTACAAAACTAACATAATGAGTAAATATACTAGTGTTGGTAACAAGCTTTCTCAAAGTGGATAAAATTAGATATGTAGGTTAGAAAGAGGCAAGAAGAAACATGTGTGGGTTGAACTAGAAAGAATAGCCTTACAATTTTCAAAACATGTACATCTATAGTCAAAATAAACTTCCTAGCTCTGTCCCCTGAATGGCCCTAGAAGTAAAGTGACCCCATAACAGTGAGTACATCTATACCCAAATCTAGGTTTTTATATAACATCCCACATTCAAAAGAACCAGAACTTCTTGGAGAAATAGTGAGCCCCAGAGCTGCATAACCACAGTGTAAGCTGACCCTGGAAGTTCTTACTTTGTCAGAAAGTCAGGCAGGCAGAAATAAAAAATACTATGAACAAATTAAAAAGTCATAGGAGCCATCTTGAAAGGACTTTCATTGGCCCAATTTAAGTAATAAAATGTAAAGTTTATTTTAATCCATTGTATAAAATAAAAATTATATACATAAAAATTAAAATAAATGTAAAAGAATGTTAAAAAACAAGCAATGCAATCACAGATTAAAGCAACAATGATCAATGGATGTCAAAATATTTTACATGGTCTCAAAGTATGTCCCTACCAGTTACTTATTAATTACCAGAGAAAAAAATGGTAACCTTAGACCAGGACATCAACTAAAGTTAACACCCATAATGATGGGACAAAGTGACATCATGTGCAGCCCACCAAAAATGGCTAACAGTTCTCATCCTGAAAAAGCATGACACAAATCTAAATCTTACAGTTGGTCTGGGCTGCTGAAAACTTAAAAGGAAAAAAGACTAAAGAAGTGGAAATGATAATTTTAAATAAGATAACACCTGAGGGATAGAATGGGTATAACTGGTTTCAAGACATTTTTGACACAAGTGGTAAAATTTGAATGTCTTAATTCTTTACACATTAAGTTTTCTTAATTTGATAAGGGTACTGTTTCCATAACTTCTGTAATGATACCAAATTAAATAAGAGCAAAAATTATTAGTTGCAATCATCATCATAATAATGAAGCATGTAAGGACCCAGGAGGTAGTTTACTGGGTAAAGCATAAGCCTTACCATAAGTGAGGTCCTGGGTTTGATCCCTACACCACAGGGAGGACCATGGACAGCACCAAGGAGCTCCATGAATAGTAGAGTAGTGCTTTGGGATCCTTGTAACTATGCCTAATACAGACTAAAATTGAAGTGAAGAGGCAGATCAGTCATATCATACATACAAAATGCCCTGGAGTCACTCCCCAGCACCAGTGAAAAAACAGTATGTCAGCACTCATGCGTGTGTGTGTGTGTGTGTGTGTGTGTGTGTGTGTGTGTGTGTGCGCACACATATGCTCTACCACATAGGAAGAGAAAAACAAAGCAATTATTGGCACTAATAACAATTGGTACATTAGGCTAAAGAAAACCTCACATATAGATAACATAAGCAAATTAACTATGGATTTAAAAAAAGGAAAGAGAACAGCAACCAGGTAGGTGGCAGTGGTAAGAGCTCTGGATCTGTAAGCATGATGGTCTGGATATGAGTACAGACACCCCAGTGCTGCAGCATTGGGGTGTCTTGCTCTTTCATGAATTAAAAAGTAAATATATCTAGAAAAAAAAACAAAGCAAGCACAGAAAATGATAGGTTCACTATTTCTAAACAGATCCTGTTCTGCCATATGGAATAAATACACTTTATTTATGAAGCTACCTGAAAAACTACTCAGTTCAGAATTTGTCTTTTCAATGTTGTAAACCAAAAAGATTACCCCAAAGTACTAACTATTCTTTTTTTGTTGTTATTTTATTTTTATTTTTATTTTATTGCCTCTACAGTTATCTCTGGGGCTTGGTATCTTCACCACGAATCCACTGCTTCTGGAGGCTATTTTTCCCATTTTTGTTGCCCTTGCTGCTGTTATTATTGCCACTGTTGTTGGATAGGACAGAGAGAAATGGAGAGAGGAGGGAGGACAGACAGGAGAGAAAGATAGACACTTGCAGACCTGCTTCACTGATTGTGAAGCAACCCCCCTTGCAGGTGGGGAGCGGGCCTAACTGGGATCCTTGAGCAGGTCCGCGCCATGTGCGTTTAACCAGCTGCACTACCACCCGGCCCCCAACTACTCTTGACCTATTATTTGTAAGCACATTTTGCAGTGCAGTCTGCTGAAGTACTAACTACTGTTCATAAAGTAGTAAGTGATCTGATTTGAACTCAAGTATATTGGAAATCCACTTAATTTGTGAAACATTATGGAAAGTGTTGAGTCTGGACATTATCACTGACATCAGCTACCTTTGAAATACTACAGAGTAGGTATTTTCCGCATAGGGTATTAAATATGTTGGTTTTTACTTTCCTAATTTAATAAAAGAATGTACTTACTGATCTCATGTATAACATTTTAATTAATCAGGCTATGAAAGGGACAAAATAAAATTTCATCTGAAAACACTTCACCTATAAAGTAAGGGACAGGAAGAGTGAATGGGGAAAAAGTATGGTCTGAAAGTACATCAAATGTATTTGCCTAACTGGCAATTATGGCCAATACATAATATTGAGAGCTGAATCTAAGCTACAGTCATTTATTTAAAAAAATAATACAGTGGTTTATATAACAGACTTTCATGCTTGAGACACGAGGTCCCAGGTTCAATCCCCAACAACACCATAAACAAAAGTTGGACACTGCTCTGGTTAATAATAATAATAATAATATTTAGGGAGTCAGGCGGTAGCACAGCGAGTTAAGCGCACATGGCGCAAAGGGCAAAGACCAGTGTAAGGATCCCGGTTGGAGCCCCCAGTTCCCCACCTGCAGGTGATGAAGCAAGTCTGCAGGTGTCTTTCTTTCTTTGTAGATGTCTATCTTTCTCTCCTTCTGTCTGTCTTCCCCTCCTCTTTCCATTTCTCTGTCCTAACAATGACATCAATAACAACAGTAAGAAACAAGGGCAACAAAAGGGAAAATAAATAAAAAATATTTTTAAAAATAATATTTAAAAGAAACTCAAACATTACAGAAGAGTTTGAATACTATAAAGAAATACTTTTCTAGGGAAACATAGGCCTAACCTTGAGACTGATGAGGTGTACTATAGCAAAGCAAAAGACACTGCAGTAGGAGATAGTTGTGGGGGTCATCAGGTACCCAGGACACAACAATGGAGAAAAACCTGGGTTGGTGTTGGGGGGGGGGCGGTATAGACACCTATTATGGGGGAACTTGTAATCACGTGTCCATTAACTATCCTATAAGCCATTATTCCCCCCAAAAATTGATTTGGTAAAGAACTTATGGGGATATATACACAACGGAATACGATGTGATTTAAAAAATATATATGAGTGATACTGTGTCCTTCAGAATTAAATGTATGAAACTTAAGGGGTGGAGGGGAAGAAATGCTTTTTAAATTAAATAATAAAACTAAAACCTTCCATGAAAAAGTTTGAAAACTGAGATAAATCACATTAAGTAAGAAAAGCTATTGTTAATATTGTTATTCTTATAGGAATTTATACAATATAAGTTAATTACCTTAAGGAGTTAAGGGGATAGACTCCCCCCAAAAAAATCCTCACAAAGAGAAAAGCATTCAACTAAGTAAATTCAATCTTAAAAAATGGCATTTCATTTAAGAAGAATATCATAAAGTGCTATAAATGTTTTAAAACACCATGCAGACAGTAAGGAAAACTTATTTTAATTAATATGCTAATCCAAATTATGCAAATAGGATAAATTCAAACTGCTCATTCATTTACTTCCCCACCTTTTTTTTTCTTTTTTTCCTTAACTGAAGTAGAACCCCTGCTATTGTCCCTAGAAGCCAAGAGATTAAAGTACAGGGTGTGTCCAGACCCTGCTTAAAGATGACAGGTGCAGTTTGAGCAGGTGCCCCTAAACCAGATGTCACCAAAAGGTTTTGTTCTGGATGTAGCCCTAGACAACATTTTGATGCCAAATTAAACTGGTCAACTCAGAAACTAAATTGGTTTCACTACTCTACTCAGACCAGCTGTTCTCAAACTTCAGCATGCTTGAGAATCACCTGGGCAGATTATTAAGACCCAAAACTACTGATCAATTTTAACATCACTTATATGGGACAACTAAACCTACTAAGTTTAGTTTAGTTTACTAATATACACACCATGAACTGACAGAAAAAAAAAAAATCACATTATTAAATGTGCCCCAAAGTACTGAACTCAAATGCTACCAACCTTTATTTTAGCTCTAAAAGCTTGTTTTCTTTAAATAAACATTTATTTTTATTTACTAATGAAAGAGAGAACCAGCTCTGGAGTACGGGATGCCAGGGATCAAACTTAAAGATCTCATGTTCACAGGTCAGATGTTCCACCAACTGCGACACCATCTAGGCCGCAGTTTTTAGAAAATGAATATGAGACAGAGAAACTGGTTAACCAATACAAGAAGGAAATACCCAAATCTCACATTTGTGACATTCTTTTTAAAGGTTTATTTATTTATGAGAGAAGGAAAGAACCAGCGCATTCTCTGGTACCAGAACCTTTTGATTTCAAAGTCTGTGCTACCACTACACCACTTCACAGGCCCCAAAACTGGGGAGATTCTAAAGAACAAAAGATATCATTACCTCTACAAATCAATGGTATAATGGGAAAAGAAAAAGGGAAATGGCAAAAGACTAATGAGATGAAAGAACCAAAACGCTGAGACACTACTCTGACCATCATACGGTAAGATGGGATAAACGTCTGCAAACACTGACTTAGGGTACTAATGGAATTTGCTACCTATCATTTGGGAGCAGCAATTCAGAAAGTTATTCCAGATTTTAACAAGTGATTTCAGTTCTAGCAATAGCTTATTGTAATGTATCCTGTAGTGTAGACAGGATATATATCTTGTAGAAATTATCCAGGGGGCTGGGTGGTGGTGCACCTGGTTAAAAGCATACCCTACCATGCACAAGGATCTGGGTTCAAGCCCCCACTCCCTACCTGCATGGGGAAAGTTTCATGAGTGGTGAACCAAGTATTACAGGTATCTATTTCTCTGCCTCTCTCCCTCTCTCCCTTCTCCCCCTTTCTCAATTTCTCTCTTTCCTAGCAAAAAAAAAAAAAAAGACAATAGAAGTAAAAGTTAAAATAGAAATTAAAAATGGCTGCAAAGAGCAATGGTTTCATCATGCAGATAACCACCAATAGCCCAGGTAGCAATAAAAACAAATGAACAAACAAATAAATAAATAGAAATTAAGCTTTCAATTCATAACTATAGTAAGGATGCAAAGAGTATCCAAGAAGTGAAATTTATTTTAAAACAGAAAAAAGGTGTTAGGCACTTACTACTTTAGTAGCACTGTTCTTTTTTTATGATTGAAATATATATTTTACTTATTCTTCATTGGATAGAAACAGAGAGAAATGGAGAGGAGCAGAAGATAAGAGAGGGAGAGAAAGAGTTGTAGCACTGCTTTGCCCCTCATGAAGTTTACTCTCTGCAGGTGAGGGCAGGGGGCTTAACCCCAGGATCCTTGAGCACTGTAACAGGTGCACCACCCCACAGCCCCAGTTGTACAATTCTTTAAAAGTTTGATGAAATTCACAGAATACTACAGAAAATAAGTGACAATACGCTCTAAACAATCTCATTGTAATGCCCCAAATTTTATTTCTTAGGTGAACATATCAATAAATTTTAGTACTCAATACCAACAGCCAATTTCCTTGACTCTAATGTGGATAACCAACCATGCTATTTCTGTTTAAGTTTAAATGCTGATGTTTCTTTTTTTCTGAAAATGTATGCTTAAAATTTCAAGTCATAAAGTATTTTAATATAGTTTCTAAGCCTAGTATCTTCATGGACTTAGTTCCAGTAAATTTTGTCCTAAAAATAGTATTTATGTCTAAACAGCTTTCTCTTATATCCCAAATTCATGATTAGATGCCTCCGTTTTTTAAAGTTGGAGATGTGAAGCAAATACATACAGGTCCTGACTTACAATGTACAAGACATAATCCAACTGGAATCCTTATGCTGGTCCTTGCACTTTGCACCACCTGCGCTTAACCCACTGCGCTACCGCCCGACTCCCATAACCTTTTTTTTAATATTTATTTATTTATTCCCTTCTGTTGTCCTTGTTTTTTATTTATTGTTGTATTTATTGTTGTTGTTGTTGTTGTTGTTGGATAGAACAGAGAGAAATGGCGACAGGAGGGGAAGAGAGAGAGGAGGAGAGAAAGATAAGACACCTACAGACCTGCTTCACCACTCGTGAAGTGATTCCCCTGGAGGTGGGCAGCCGGGGGCTTGAACCAGGATCCTTGCGCTGGTCTTTGCGCTTGGAGCACCTTCACTTAAAGCGCTGTGCTACCGCCCGACACCCCCCTTAACCTGCTTTTTAAGTCTCTAGAATGTTAGAAAACAGGGAAAACCTGCTTTTTAAAAGTCTCTAGAATATTAGAAAACGAGGAAAACAAAGAGTATTTACTTGTCTTTTGGGGGCTCTTGGTTTAAATAATAAATTTTAAGCTAAAAGGTGAAACTAAACGAATGAAATGAATTGCAATTTTTTGTGCTATAACAAATATTCTGCCTATGTATGAAATATTGTCTAACTCTTAAGAAAAATGTCTTTATAGTGGTCGTATTTTGTCATTTGTCACCTTATAGTTTAAATAATAGGAAAAAACACTCTTATGTACTTACAAGGACATCCTTCTTCCCCCCCTACACTCTGAACCATCTAAGGCCACACTGCTTATCTTACATGTGCAACTGTTTTTCTTCATTTGGAAGGCAGCATTTCTTTAACTTTCTTTTCCTAGTAATAGGCACAAGATAATTTTAATGTCTCCCTATTCAAGCAACTACTTAAGTGTTACCAGTACAATTTTGCAAAGCTACTGAGAGGTATGCTAACAGATCTACAAACACTATTTAAATTTGTACTGACATTACCATGTATACATCACATATATATAATATATACATATAATTAGCTCCCATTTCCTTGTTATTTTCCATTTTAAATTATGTTATACTCAAACTCTTTTTTCTTTTAGGTCAGAATTTCTCAAATTGTGTTTCACAGAACTTAGTTTATAGTCTTCAAAGACAGATTTTTCACACCACACAACTGTGAAGTGTGGCGGTGCTTGAGAAATGCCATTTATTTACAAGAGAGTGCTGGAGATAGTAAGTAGTGCTTCTTCAAATTGTCTAGAGATCTATTTAATATAATGCATATTAACAAAAATAAGTCTCTTAAATTCAGTTGACCTTTTTTTTTTTTTGCCAAGGAAATGCTAACATCTCAGGAAAATGAGTACTTCAAATAACATAAACTGGAAGTTTCTACTCTAATCTTGAATGCCAAGGTATGATGATGATGGTAGTGGCAGATCAAAGAATCAGAGACAGAATAGCCTCACCCTTTCCCATATAGCCCCTACTTCCCATTTCAGCAAACCCCACTTTTACCAGTGGGGCTTAGTAGGGTTTATACCAGTCTAGGAAATGTTCAATAAGCAGTATCCTCCAAACAGGAAAAAAAAAAAAAAAAAAAAAAGTACTCAATCCTAGCTCATTAGTCAATATGCATGAAAATTCCAATAAACTGAGATGCATGTAATATTCCATTTGGAATATAAGAGTCACAATAGGGATAAACTGTTCTGTGAGAATATAGTGAGTTGTGGGGCCAGGCAGTGGCACACTTGGTTAAGCACACACATTATAGTGTGCAAGGCCCCAGGTTCAAACCCCGGGTCCTCACCTGCATGAGGAAAGCTTAAAGAGTGATGAAGCTGGGCTGCAGGTGTCTCTTTCCCTCTCTCTAACTCTCCACTCTTTCAATTTCTCTCTGCCTCTATCCAATAATAAGATAAATAGTCAATTTTAAAAATTAATAATAAAAAAAGAATATGGTGGGCTTCAGTGGGAAATACACATACATACAGTGTTTTTGATAAAGTGTTAGATCCTCAAGCATGAGGTCCCTGAGTTTGATCCCCAGCAACGTGTCCACCAATGTGTACACTGGCTTTTTTTTTCCTCTCTCTCTTCACATTAATAAAAAGTTATATGAGTTTCACACATAACAGACTATGAAAATACTAAATACATAACAGACTAGAGATGGTATAGTATTATAAAAGTTGCCCTATTAAGAATCAGAAGTCTTTAGTTAACATTAAAACAGAAAATGTAAATGTAAAAAAAGTGAAAACATTTGGGAGGTTAAATTCTTAGTTTTCCTCAGAAAGCAATCTTTATTAGTAAGACAGACTTATTTCTACTTTGGGGTTGTTTAAAACAGGGTTTCTAAAACACGTTAATCTAGTTGAAATTTGATCAGGCTCTCTTCACTTTTACCACTTTTGCACTTTCTTTTTTTTCTTTCTTTCAACAGTTTCCTTACCCCTTAAAATGTAACAGAGTGCCTGGTGCGTCTTAGAGCATCGACTTGCATACATAAGGCAACAGAGACTGCAGGTTCAGTCCCTAGAACCACCTGGTGCCATAACTGAGCAGTGCTCTGGCTCTCTCTCATAATGGTTGTTTGGCTGGTTGTTTTATACCATGGCTTCATGCCTGCAAGATTCCACCACTTCTATCAGTCTTTCCCACTCCCCCTGTCCCCTGTAAATTCAGACAGATACTTAGAGGAAAGACACACAACACTGCACCACTGTTTGTTAAACTTTCCTTGGCGCCATGCATAGTGCTCTGATGTGGTGCCAGGGTCACTAACCAAGGTGTTCATGTGTATCTCCCAGCCCCTCTCTCTCTCTCTCTCAGAATAAACATTCTTTTTTTTTAACGATTTTTTAAAATATTTATTTATTTATTCCTTTTTGTTGCCCTTGTTGTTTTATTGTAGTTATTATTGTTGTTCTTATTGTTGTCATTGTTGTTGGATAGGACAGAGAGAAATGGAGAGAGGAGGGGAAGATAGAGAGGGTGAGAGAAAGATAAGACACCTGCAGACCCGACTCCCCTGCAGGTGGGGAGCTGGGGGCTGGAGCCTGGATCTTTACACTGGTCCTTGCACTTTGCACCATCTGCACTTAACCCACTGCGCTACCACCCGACTCCCATAAACGTTTTTTTAAAGAAAAATGTAACAGTATTAAAAGATAACTAAATCAGGTATTCAAATGAAAGGATACAATTTATTAAATTTAATTTTAAATGCATATATGAATAATTAATTCAGACAAAGTTGTTCTTCTAGTCTTGATACTATTTTTATTTTCTTACCTTGAACAAGGAAGTAATTTCTTTTTATCAGTTGTTTAGCAATTTTTAAACTCAACGTGTTATTTTATTTACCTACTTATTGCAGTCCTAAAGCATTCTTTCACCTAGACTCAAGTGACTCATAAAAGGCTTTTTTTAAAAAAGAAGTGATCTACATGGTGAATAGCAACTACAGAACATATGAATGTATTCATTCTGTTTATCTGACCAATGTACACTCTCTGTTGATATAATTTATTTATTTTTTTTTTATTGTTGTAGTTATTATTGTTGTTGTCATCGTTGTTGGATAGGACAGAGAGAAATGGAGAGAGGAGGGGAAGACAGAAAGGGGGAGAGAAAGATAGACACCTGCAGACCTGCTTCACCGCCTGTGAAGCGACTCCCCTGCAGGTGGGGAGCTGGGGTTCGAACCGGGATCCTTATGCCGGTCCTTGTGCTTTGCGCCACCTGCGCTTAACCCGTTGCGCTACAGCCCAACTCCCTGTTGATATAATTTAAAGAAGGGCTTTAACCACCAAGAAAAATGTTCATAATGTAATTGAAACTTTATGGTAAATTTTTGGGGAATATAATTAGACTAATATAAATTAGACTTCTAACTTTCCTAAAGGTAGAAACTTGTTTTTAAGAATCATTTTATGTTGTAAGAAAACCACTGAAATTAGTTTCATATACTTCTCTAACACATTACAACTCTGTTGCTCCCTACCCGCCCCCCCCCAACCCACACACACACACACAAGCAGTGCTCAATTCTGGCTTATAGTGATATAGGGGCTTGAACCTGGGACCTCAGAGACTCAGGCATCAAAGTCTTGCATAAACACTGCTATTTCTCCAAAATTACATTTTACAAAGGTAACATCAAAATAGCCTAAGCTACAGATGTTTGCAGTTGGCATCAGTAAGATAAACTGAATTGAAATAGTAACTTAAATTTTTATACCCAAAACTTCAAATTGTTAACATAAATAAAAGTAGTAGACTGTGTCGCAATCTCAGCACCAAAACAGAACAAAAAAATGAAGTTCACTGAGTGAAAATGAAAAACGCTGGGCGTAGATATACTCACTATAAATATATCCACATGTAATTTTCAATTATATTTTAATTTTTAAATTAACTATTTATTTAGACTTGAGCACTGCTCAGCTCTAATTACTGCTTGCTGCTGGGGCCAGCACCTGGAATTTCTTGAATGCAAGTGCTGTGTGTTGCCACTGTGCTATTTTCCCCACTATATATGGTCTTAGGTTTTTAATTTCTTAAAAATTATTGATGGCTAACATACTGAGTACCTAAGTTTAGTAGGTACTGGAAAAAAAAACCCACCAAATATACTTTGTCCAATTAATTAATGTTTCTAGAGTCATTTAAGTTATTTTCATTTTCATATTTATTTATTTTCACGACAGGCAGAGGGAAAGAGTGAAAAGGAGCACAGCACTGAAGTCTCCTTCAATGCAGTAGGACCTGAACTTGTACCAGGGCCACACATGTGGCAAAGCAGTGTACTATCCAAGTGAGTTATTTCACAAGCTCTCCATTTAGATTACTTTTATACTTTATTTTCACTAGCTACTATATATATATACATATATAAAGAATACTACCCCATCCTTCAATATTTGCAAAGGTATTCTATCAATAGCATCACTTTTTAAAAAACTTTTTTATTTTATGTTTATTTTTCCCTTTTGTTGCCCTTTTTTTTTATGTCATCGTTGTTAGATAGGACAGAGAGAAATGGAGAGAGGAGGGAGAGGGGGAGAGAAAGATAGACAGACACCTGCAGACCTGCTTCATTGCCTGTGAAGCAACTCCCATGCAGGTGGGGAGCCGGGGGGATCCAACCAGGATCCTTACACTGGTCCTTGCACTTTGCGCCATGTGCACTTAACCCGCTGCATTACCAACTGATTCCCAATATTATCACTTTTTTACATAAGGGCAGAGAAAGCAAGTAAGAGTTCACAGCACCAAACCTTCTGCCAATGCAGTGGGAGCTGGGTTTGCACCTGGGTCATGCACATGGCAAAGCAAGCACACTATCCACGAGAGCTATTTCACTGGGCCCCAGAGAAAATCTAATAGATATTTACAGGATATATTCAGATGAGTATATCAAGAAAGAAACTAGGAAGGGTCAGGCTTGGTTAGTACTTGGGTGGGAGAAACTAGATGACAACAAAACATGAACACAACATAGATGATTAATGACTAACTTTTTAAAAAGGATACTTTTAAAGACATTAGAAGGAAGCACTAATATTTAAAAATCAAAATGTCAATGTTAAAGAACTGACTGCATTTCAATTTTTAAACTTTAACAAATTTTTGTAGACTGAATCTTTCTGATACAGTCAAGTGGACTTTTGTTAGAGTAATACATTCTAGCCTCTACATAATGACTGCCTATGTATCAAAACAAAAAAACACTAGAATATGAGTATCTATATGATCAGCATATTAGTTTAACTTCTTTATTAAATGTCTACAATTTCATTACGATCTGTCATAAAAGACTAGGCTAACAACCATCCACCCAATTAGCAATAAATTGCAGAAGAATGTCAGCAAATATCAAACTTAGAGTAAATGAACACATGTAGTGGCAGTGTTATAGGTCAAATGAAAACAGGAATTAAGATGAAAAAAAAAATTCCACCTGAGATTTATAAAGCACACTGCATGATCTGATCACCAGAAACCATGGTTTGCTCTATCAAAGTGGGAAGTTACAAAGTCACTTGATGACTATTTCATACTATGAAGAGACACTCATGGTTAAGTAACAGAGTTACTATGAAAGCTTGGCATCCTGTCTTCCTGTTAAGATTTTCAGAGGAAGGTGTAAAACTTAGCATACTGCATGTCCCGACTGTGCAATATAACACACCTCCATGGGAAAAAAAATTTTTTTTCAAGGTTGATAGTACCCCATTTCTTAACAGTATATTTCTTTTGTATTTCTTTATAAGCCATGCAAATCTTCACATGGTTTTATTTTCCATAACAAATGCTTCAACTTTTTTCCTAGTAGCCTAGCTACAACCCTACAAAAACAAACCTGGAGAGTGACATATGGAGGAAAAACAAGTTTAACTAAGGACATGGTCCAAAAAGTAGTTTCTAATAAGAGCAAAAAAATAATCTGATCTAAGAACAATGTAAATAGTTGCAAACAACCATGAAGCTGTATAGTTGAAAATTGCAGCTAAAAGTATAGTCAATAGGTGAGAGGATTCCAAGATAGAAATCATAACCCATATTTATCTAACTTTTGCTTAAAAAAAACAAAACTGGAGTCTAGACATTCTAGAACAATATCAATCACATGAACCATACATATTAAATTCCAATCACTCAAATCCAGTAAATACCATGCACAATGTTAAATGATAAACTCAAATGGTTCAAACTGATTTCCAAAAAACCAGAGCATGTAGTTAACAATATTATAAATGGAACTGAGTAAGTGCATATATCACCATAAATTAAATTCCTAATTTCTCACCACTTTACTAAAGCAGGTTTTTGAGGTTAATTTTGTTTTACAATTGTTAAGAAAAAAAATTTTTAATGTTCTCTGACACATTACCACACACACAATAATAGATGACAACAAGCCATACTTAATATTCTGTAGATATCCATGTAACTCAGTAACTACACTACAAAGTTTTGTGAACTCTTCAGCTTCCAGGCTGAAGCCAATCTAAAATAGCCAACACAAAGTACACCTGTGCAATCAATGCGTTTCCTGTTTTAGAATACTGAACATCACACAGAATAGTTACATCTGGATACTGCATTTGGAACAATAATAAATGCTAAACAAGCCACATTACCTATAAAAGACTATTCTATAATGTCATTTTAAAGATGCAATTAATGTAAAAAAAAAACATTATTTTGGTTTAAAAAAAAAAAAAAAGAACAACTAAACAACGACCCTCTATGGACAAGTTAAGTGTTGAGAAAAAAAAAAAAGATGACCTCATAATAAATTACAATATGAAAATATTCCTAGGAGAAAGATAGTTGAATCACAAAATAAATGATACAAACTGTATCATAAACCAAAAGAAATCGACTTTATCAAATAAGCAGTTAAAAAAAAGGAGAAAGAAAATCTAAATCAGAATACTTAATTTCACAAGGACCTCTAATTTTCCTAAACACATTAATTCTTCGATGGTCTTACAGCTAACAGAAATACAAAAAAAAAAAAAAAATCGAAACAATCCCGTTTACCTTAGGCAACAAAATAATATGCAGACACATCCTACTGAGAAACTACAGTCACATGGATCCACACAAGAGGTTTCACTTTTTAAAAATTCTTAAAGTCAGAGTCTGAAAGGCAAAGAAATTTCCAAAACAAAGAAAAAAATTTCCCAAGGGATACAAAGTTTCATTAACTATCTTAACTCTTTTGCTAAGCATCACCTTTCTGGCCCTCTGTGGATATCAAGCAATCAATAACAATGTCACAAAAGAATGTTTACCAAAAAGAGGGGGTGTCACCTGCAATGACTCTCTATGAAAAAAAAAAGTAAACACTGAAATAGGTGAGAAAAACTTTCACCTCCCTGCTATCTCAGGTTGAAATTATTAGAAGATGAATTCCAAAACACAAAAGGGTGATGTTTGTTGTTGTTGTTGTTGTTGTTGTCTGGGGGGGTAATCTCCTATTTTTGTTAAAAAAAAAAAAAAAAAAAACCCTTCTCTTCCTAAATCCCTCATTTGCAAACAACGTACAAGAGCCACTACTACTCACCGCAAGTAATACTGTTTTAAAGCAAAGGCTGCGTTCGAACAACTTCTGGGAAAGTTGAACTCTTCCACAATTTCTCCCCACTGATTCTTCTCTGAAACCTGTGAAAACACAGCCACACTGGTCTCAAAGTGCACGGTCCGGAGCCCTCCCGCCCAAGCCGGAGCTAAACACCCGTCCTACACAGCCCTGCAAGCTCCCAGGGGCTGGGAGGGGGGGAGCCCTCGGGGCCCCCAGCCTGGTGGGGCCGGGGTCGCCTCCTCGCAGCCCGCAGCCCAGACCTCACAGCGCCCGCGGGTGCAGGCGGGGGTGGGGGGGGAGACGAGGAAGGGCGGGGGGTGCAGGGTGGTGGGTTTGTTTTGTTTTTGAAGCCCGGACAATAACCAATCGCAAGTCCCTCTGTCGCCCCCTTTTAAATCTCAACGCGGTCCGTTTCCACGAGGAGAAGGGGGAGAGGGGGGGAAAAAGTTCAAAAGGATCAATCGTGTCCCGGGCGGCGAGGTCCGCGGGCTCCGGGGGGGCCGGGGCCGCCCGGATCCCTCTCCCACATCTCTCCATCTCCATAGGCCCTTCTTTGAGGCCTACAGCTTCTGCCTAGCCTTGAAGCCTAAGATGGCTATTTGGAGACAGGTCCGGGTTTCTTTTGTTAGCGGCAGAAACCCGGGGCGACGGGGCCCAGGCCGTGCCCCCGGCCGCCGGGACCATTTCGCCGCCGATTATCGATGCTAAACCTGCCCGCGCTAATTTTGAGTTGCACGAAAACTGCTCTCAGAGTCTGTGTGTGTCTCTGTGCCTCCGCCGCCTGGGCTAGAGCGGCAGCGGCGGCAGCGCCGGCGAGCGGGGGGCGCGGGGCGCGGGGCGCGGGCGGAGGGCTCCCGGCTCCCGCCCCGCCCGGCGCTCGGACCCCGTTGGGCCGCCGGGCAGCGGGCCGGGCCGCCGCCGCCGCCGCCGCCGGGCCCCCGCGCCCCGCGCCCCGCCAGCCAGCAGGCCGAAAACAGCCCCGTCGCCGTCCGCCTCCGAGCCACCGGCTGCGAGCGAAAAGCACGCCGCGGGCCCCCACCGGCCGCCCCCCGGCCCCCCGCGCCCACCCCGGGGTCAAAGGCGACTTTTCGGCGGAGGCCAGCGAGAGGGAAATACGAATTAAAACTTCCACTCACCTTTGCGAATCCGCCTAAAGTAGTGACTCTGGTGTAGAGCCCGTGCAGATCCAGCTCCTTCCCACCCACCGCGGGGATCTTCTTAAAAGGCGACCTGCGGGGAGCGAGAGAGAAAGCCCCGCACTTGTCAGGCGGGACCCCGCGCCCGGCCCGCGGGGGGAGCCCCGTCCGCCCCGGCTCGCCCCGCCGCTGCCCCCCGGCGCTGCCTCTCACCCTCGGCTGTGGTGGAACTGCCGCAGCTCGTCCAGGAAAGCGAGCCCCTTTCTCCGCTCGTCCGGAGGCGCCTTCCCCGTCGAGTTGGCCATGATTTTGTCGAAGGAGGGTTTTCAGGAAAGCCCGATGGGTGTTCTAGAGGCGCCCCCCGCTCCCCGCGCTCCCTACCAGCGCCCGGAGCCCATTCCTCGGCCGGCGGCGGCGGGGCTCAGTCATGGGCCGGCGGTGGCGGCGGCGGCGGCGGCGGCGGCGGCGGCGGCGGCGGCGCAGGGAGGGAGGAGGGAGGGGGAGGAGGCGGAGGAGGAGGGGAAGGAGGGAGCGGGCGGCCGGGGGAGAGGAGAGAAGGAGGGAGGGGAATTTCTAAAAAAGTTTAAAGAAATCGGAGCGAAACTAGAGGGACAGGCGACGGCCGGCTCGGCGCGAAGCCGCGGGGCGAGCGCGGCCCCCACCCCTTCCTCCCTCCCGCCCTCCCTCCGCGCCCGCGGCCCGGCTCTCGGCCGCCTCAGCGCCGCCGGCCCTGGCGGCTCGGCCCGGGGACGCGATTCAACATGGTGCTGCCGCCGCGGGCGGGCGGCGGGCGGGCGCGCGGGCGGCCGAGGGGCTCGGGAGCTGCCGGCGAGGGGCCCCGGCGAGCGAGGCCCGGGTGTTTCGGCGGCGGCGGCGGCGGCAGCGGCGGGGCTGGGGCAGGCGGGGCTGGGGGTGGGGAGGGGGAGGTCTGTGTGGTGGTTTGTGGCGAGCAGGGTGACAGCGTGTGTTCCGGCCGCGGCTCCGCGGGGCCCTCGCACACATTCACGCGCGGCCTCGGCCGGCGCGGCCGCGGCAACCCGGAGCAGAAGAAGGCGGCGGCCGCGGCAGGCGAGCGGCGCGCCGCCCGCCCGCTTCCCTCCCCGCCAGCCTCCTTCACTGCCGCCGCCACGGCGCGGCCGCCAGCGCCGCCGCACAGCGACCCCCGAGGGCCGGCCGCGGCACTGCGCCCCGCTCCACACCGCCTGGCTGCTCCTCGCGGGGAACAATAGACTCGGCTCGCCGGGCTTAGGGTTCATCTGCAATGTGCCGCACATTTCACACGCACACAAAGCCGGCGGAAAGGGGGGCGGCCCGGGGAAACGGCCACTACCGGTTGTTCAGGGTTAGGGGTGGAGGCGATGTTCGCGTCCGGGGCCCGGCTGTTGGCTGGGCCGCCCGGGGGTCCCCGGTCGGGTGAGGGGGGTGTATGGGAGGAAGCCGGCCCCGAGGGCCGCGGCTCGCACTGAGCTACCCTCCCCAGATGGGAAGCCAGTCCCTCCGCTGCCGGGTTCGGTTTCTGTTTGGGTCTTGGAGGTCGGGGTGGGGTGGGGGTGGGGGTGGAGAGTCAAGCAGTCGTTTTTTCTAAGCCCCGTGCTTGTATTTGGGGGCCTGGTATGTCCATTTCCCATCAGCTGCCCACCAAACTTTAGCAAACTCCCAGTGAAAGACAATGCGAGCTGCCTGTCCTAGTTGCGGGGAGCTGCGCTCCTGCTCTGAATCCATCTCGCCCCGGCTCGGTTTCACATTTCCAGCCGGATTCTCTAATGCCGACTTGTGCCAACAGTCGTTAAACTGGTTGGGAATCAATCTTTTGAACTTTGGCAATAATTACCGCATATATATATATATATATATATATATATATATACATATATACACACACATTTTATTTACACTATGGTGTCTTCAAAGACAGATGCGTGGTAAATGTGTTGAATAAAACCTTTCTACGCACAGCCCCATGTCACCGATAACGATCGTGCTTTTTTGCTGTTGTGGTTTTTTGTTGTTTTTAACGTTGGCAAGTAAACAAGGCTGCTTCCATTGGAAAAGCCAGTGTCTTCGCAGACCCCTCCGTGTGCACTTACAAAGGGTGTTAAGAGTCAGCCCTTAGCTAGCTACCAGTGTTCCTGGGGCTTCACCTTGCGCGAAAGGTGTCGTTCTTGCTGTTTCAAGGGGTGGCCCGAGTCGCTGGCTGAGCCAAGGTCACACACTCGGAAAAGGTCTGGATGGGTTATTTGTTATCTCAGGTAGTGGTTTCTAAGGGACCATTTCTTTGAGGGTGGGTGGGGGAAAAAAAAATTATGTAACCCAGGATGGCACACGTTTCCGGTGCTCCCTCTAGGAAACGGATCTATTTCCCAGGGAAAGTTGGTGTCTGAAATGTGGCCGGGGAGGGGGAGGGGAAGAGGCTGTGGCTCCGGAGTTGCTGATACCCGAAGGCCCCGAGGCCGCCTCTGCAGCCCGGGAGGGGCAGACACCCGGTCCGGGAGCGAGGGAGCTGGGCCCGGGGCGCGGGCGACCGGGGCGGGTGGGAGGGAGACCTGGTCCTGGGTCCCCTCCCCCAGCGCTAGGCCCTCTTAGGGGTGGTGTGGATGTGGGCCGCAGAGCTGCGTGGCCGGGGCTGTGCGGATTCCCTAAACGCCGCACTTGCGCACAGCCCCTTACGTAACTGTCAGCGCCGGGGATTCCCTAGAGGGGGTCATTCGATTCAACCATTACACACACCCCGGGGCTCAGCCTGCCGCCGTCGCCGCAGCCACCGCCGCCGCGGCGGCCGCCTCACAAAATGGCGGCGCCCATAGAGGAGACAGCGTCCGCCTGCTCGGCCCCATTTTGTGGGAGGCGAGAGATCTGTCAACATGGAATACCTCCGCCGAGGATGCTGGCGAGTTCGGGCAGCTTGCATAAGGGATGGAAACGGAGGAGAAATCACGCTCCGCGGAACCTGTCAGCGACTTCTCAACAGCTTTACGCGGTTTTATTTTTACTCTTTCTCAGAAGGAAGCACCAAAAGCCACCGGGGTAATTTTTTTTTTTTTTTTTTGTAACTGAAGGGCAGAGGGGAAAGCGGCGTTGGACGACTTCGGGGAGTCCTCGCAGCGTCGCGGCGCGGCGGCTCTTCCTTCCACGGCCCGCGGCGACCTGGCGGAGGTTCCGGGGCCGCACAGCCGGCTCGGGGGATCGGGGTCCGGGCGGCCCGCGCGAGGTCCGCAGCCTCCTCGGCCGCTTGTGCAGCCCGACTTCCCGGTGCTTTTGAAAGGTCCGAGCCCCGGCGGCCTCGGCCGGGGAAACTCGCCGCCGGGAGCCGGGAGCCGGGTCTGCGGGGCGGGCGGGCGGCGGAGGCCGGGGCGACACGTCGGGAACTGGGGCCGGGGGTGCCGGGCCCGAGCGGGCTTTCCCTGGTGTCCGCCCTGCGGAGGGGAAGCCCCCTTTCTCCGCGTCATTTGAAGAGCTCAGCGTAGGGATGACCAGCTCTCTGTTATTCCAGGGGAAGCTTAACGACTTTCAAGCCACCGGCTGGTATGTGCAGACACACAGGTGC